>NW_015540909.1:348413-355922 GCF_001515605.1 Sinocyclocheilus anshuiensis
TATATATATATATATATATATATATATATATATATATACAAATTTTAAATATAAAAAATAAGGAGATTTTCATTGTTTCTATGGACAGAAATACAGAAATACTAATAAGTCAAAAAAATATAAAATATAAATATTATATTATATTACAGCAATATTTCACATCATAGTGCTCCATCCATATCCTCACACAAACAATAAAATATTTTAGTTAATTTCTTTCATGAATGCCTATATGAAAAGTAGATTTACAACCATTGGGACCAAGTCAATCATACAGTTTCATTAGGTCAACACACACTTAGTCAATTCAATTTTGTCCACATCCACACTCGGAACTTGCAGTTATAGTTGCAAAAAGCAGAAATCCAATTAAGATGAAAAAGAAACAAGCGAGTAGTTACAGTTTTGAATAACTATACCCTAGAATCTCAATAATATCGCATCATGACCCAGATGTTTCCACCCTACCAGTTGTATAACACAGGTAAGTATAGTGAAAGGGAAATCTGGTACCTTTTCCTTGGACTGGACGGATGGTTTCTGTTGGTGGTGAGACAGAGAGATCTCCATGATGAAGCTGGCTGTGTGCTGGAGACCAGTGAGGTTATACAAAATCTGCGCTAGAACTTCTGGGCTCACAGAAACAACATGTCACTGTGCAAACACCATAAAACACAACGCTGCTGGGTATAAAAGTCACTGAGAAGGAAAACACACTGACGCACATTCAGGCAACAATCATCGAGAGAAACCTGGGCATGACTGACCATACGGCAGACACAAATAAAATGCACAGTTATAGTAAAAAAAAAAGTGTTTGTCTCAAATGTTTGCATGTCTACATTTGGTCAATCTATCTGAAACACACTTTCCACAGGTGCTTTTTTGAAATTTTGTCATCATCTTTAACCTCTTGCAATGCAAAGCTCTATAATCCGGGACATTTTGACTGGAACACAAAAATAGTTATTAATAGTTAGTAATGTTAGACTAAACACATTACACATTACTGATGCCATCCAAGATGTAGATGTTCTTTATCAGAACCGATTTGGAGAAATTTAGCATTACATCACTTACCAAAGGATCCTCTGCAGTGAGAATGAATGAGAGTCCAAACAGCTAATAAAAACATTACAATAACTCACAAGCAATCCACACAACTCCAGTCCATCAGTTAACAACTTGTGAAGCAAAAAGCTGCTTGCTTGTAATAAACAAATCCATCAATACAATATTAACTCGTCCACCATATGCTTTCTCTATAGTGAAAAAGTCGAGTTATCTAAATCAGGAGAGAAATATGCACAGATTAAGCACGTCTTACAAGCAAAAACAGTCCAAAACAGTTCTAAACAAATGATGGGAGAGGACAACAGGGGATGGAATTTTCCACTGAAGGAAGCATTATTATGGATTTTGGCCAGAGGCGATGGTTTAAAGTTAAAATGCTTTAATGATGTATTTGTGTCTTACAACCTCAGCTTTTTGCTTCACAAGACTTATCAGCTGAAATCTTGTGGATCAACTTGTGGATTATTGTGATGTTTTTATGGTCCCTGATGGGCCTTTTTCTGTACAGTAGCTCCTAAATAGAAACCTTCTTCTTGTATAACGATACTAACAGTAATTAGATCATGATCAGTCTTATAGACGTTCAAAGGTTTATTGTCAAATGGAGACGGTGTTTTTCTTCCCTATCGTGTCCAGCCAATCGTCCAAACTGCCCAAAGCAGGTCCAGACCAGAAAACGATCCAGAACCAGTTCTGTTTTGCGTCACCAAAGCACCTTCTGTTCTGCGATGGCTGACACCTGTTCCTCTCAATTCATCAGTGCAGCAGTCCGTTCACCATCCCACTCTCCATCACTCTCACAGCTGGAGAGATGAGCTCAGCCAGCAACAAAGGCATTTGTGTTCCTGTGTGTTTGAGGAGAAAGCAAACGTGGTAATTAATGACCCTTAGCAAAAACGAAAGAAAGAGTTTGTCATGAATTTCATATGCAGATACTTAGACTAACAGACTTAGTTGCCACAACTCAGAAGAAATACTGAATAATGAGTATTGTTATATGTGTATTGTTTTAGAATGACAGTGATGTGTCATGGAATAGAAGCGTGCTTAAATTAGATTCAGTCACATTATGAGCTTGAGCAACTTAGTGGAAATAGCAGTTCTGTTCATATGAAAAATAACCATAGAGAAACGACAAAATAAAGGCACAAATGAGGAAAACTGTTGACTTACAGTCTGAGTGTAAAGCTATAAAAATGTGCACAATGTAACCTAGTTAATTTGGTGAGAAATGTTGTTTGTGATCTTGTTACAAGTGTTTGCAAACTTTTTGAGGCCACATATTCCCAAATATTATGATCCCCTTGTGTAATATAAAATATGAAGCTTGCTATATGTTTTCAAGTATAAATACCCGCAAAAAAAAAAAACTAAACAAATATGTGGAAAATAATATCGTTTTTAATTTTTAAATCCACCATTCAAGTACTGTTAAGTAGATTACAATTAATTATTACTATTCGATTACTGAACATAAAACTATGAATCCCATTTGAATGAAATAACTGATTTCATCACTTCAATCTGTAGAAAGCAGAATAAAATGGTAATAATTTTTTTTTAATTCTGTAAATTTTTAAAATATGCATTTAAAAATGCATATGTACTGTATATATTTTTAATAATTATAAACTACCTTTCAAATGTTTGGGGTCGGTATGCATTTTTAAATGTTTTCTTATTTTTTTCTACTGTTTTTAATTGTAATATATTTTAAAATGTAATTTGTAATTTTAAAATATCATTTATTTAATTTTTAGCATCATCACTCCAGTCTCCAGTATCACATGATCCTTCAGAAATCATTCTAATATGCTGATATTCTGCTGCTCAAGAAACATTTCTTCTTATTATTAAAGTTAAAAACATTTGTGCCGCTTAATATTTTCATAGAAACCGTGACACTTTTCTTTGATGAATAGAAAGTTCAAAAGAACTTATTTGAAATATAAATATTTTCTAACGTCACAAATGTCACTTTTGATAAATTGCATTTCTTTAAAAAATTTTTTTTTTTTTTTGCTTTAACTTTTGCACATGCTTCATAGCACCTCGTTCCAGCCTCAGAATTTAAGAGCTTAAAAAAGTACAGTGTGTGACAATGTCAAGATTGCTTCCGAAACTACCTTTTGATCAAGAAAAAAATGTAAGAAGCAGGAGAGCAAACATCTATATTTGACTTGACTCTAATCTCTATGCTGTTGGAGAGAAATTATATTAATGAGATCTCAGTTGTGATTTTATATTTTCCTAAGGGATCAATTAATTTCAATCAAGTCGACACATATATTTGACTTGTAGGTTAATGTAATCATGGAGACTGACATTAATGTACTTTTTGCTAATGATGTTGCCATAATTAACATGCTAGACTGTTGGAAATGTCAGAGACGCTACCTATCATCACAGAATGAGTAATAACTTTCAACGTTTCGCTCATGCAAAAGATGATGGGCAGTAAAGGCAGCAACAAGAGAAGCTGATCCATGCTAGGCTAACATCTTTGGAGGAGTTAGTTGGTCATTCAGTAATTGGTTCCTAATCCCTCAAAATATTATAGAATCCCTACAAGAGCAAACAGCCAACAATAGAGTGCAGTACGTCTGCAGAGCAGTGATAAGGACCCTTGGGATGCACCAGGGAACTTCTGCATTGTGAGTCTGGATTCTGGCTGCTCTGTGGATGCTCCCCATTGCTTTCATTATCAGGGAGAAAGGAATATTGTGGCTCTTTGGAGTAATACAAAGGGAGGGAAGGATCGTTTCTAATCCCCGGGGAAGTGTTCCTGCAAGGGAAAGATGAAGTCTTGATGATGGCTTCTATTATACTGCTACCGAAACAGATCTGAAGCCTTATCGGCCTGCCTGTATCTACTGAGGTCTTATGTAGGAAGAGAAAGTAGCTTTAAAGATTCAGTATGAACTGGAATCTTGGAATAAAGACTCTATTTACTCTAGAACTAAATATATAGGGGATGATAAGTGGTCTTGACACTGTGACTATAGTGGAATAACTAGAGTGGTTTATTGGTTTACTTCAATTGAGAATTATTATTTGACAGCTAACCAGAAACTTCAGGCTCAAAAATGATACAAAATAACTTTTACGCTAGTGTTTTGGTAAGAATGGCAAGCCAATCACCTGAGCTATAAGTGTAATGTGACATTATTCTGCAGTCACATGAAAATGCAATGAATTTTTTTTACTATAGCAACTATCCAGGTTCCTTTATCTATTAAATAACAGCAGAGTGAGCGAGTTTTTGGATATGATAAAGATTAAATTTATTTTAGTGAATAAAGTACCACATTTCAACTATCATTTTGTTAGGGTACAACAATATAAAATGCAGGAAACTATTAACTGGTTATTCTACAATTAATTGTACTACAAATTATACTACAACTGGAAAATACTATAAATTGATAAAATGTTCAGCGTGATGACGTTTAATGTCTCCAACAACACCTTTAGTCCCATTTAGCAACTTGTTAGCAACCATCTTTAAGAAATGTAACAGTTTAAAAAAATCACGAGTGGGGTGTAACTGGTGTGTTTTATGTCGTAGAATAAAATGTGAAAGTATCTTGAGCTTGTGTAAACCACAGACCTTATTTCAGGAATTTAACCAAAGACCCATTCAAAAATTCCATTGATTTCAGGACTATAGAACCGGAAGTGCTTGTTTCCGGGTTTTAGCCTACGAAAGTACTGTATGTCATCCCTGCAACCAACCCTAATCCCTTGATCCCCACCCTACACTGCTCCCTTACCTCACATTACACCCTGAAGATCCCTAATTTCAAATATAAACACTACTGCCCTCTGCTGCTTGGGAGAGGTATTGTGAAGCTGCATTCACTGTCTCTTAAACAACAAGAAGTATTGAAAATGACATGAGATCTTATCTCATATTATTTGCTTAGTCTGTTTGTCCTTGTAACTTGTTGGTCCAGAAAACAGCAAGTGAGATGTGAGGGCCATCCAAGCTTGTAAATGTTAAAAGAAAGGGTCAAAAAGACAACATAGTGAAGACTAGAAGAGAGCACAGAGAGTCTGAGTGGCCTGTCCCGAAGCAGGTGGTTGTTAAGGATAATCCAGGTAAGTCTTTAATGCTGGAGGAGACGAGTGGAGGGGAGGCGGGCGGAGAGATTGCTAATTGTGGCCTACTAATCCAACCCCTCCCGCACTTTCACCCACCTCCACATCCTCCCCTATTCCACATATGAGGAAGGCCAGGCGCATAGAGAAGGAAAGGTACTGCACCCTGTTACGTCTTTTGAGGGAAGAGGATCCAGGAAACAGTGGACAGATAAGAAAACCAAACACTTACCTGGATATATCCTGCATAGAATGTAGCTGCGCCTTTCCATCTCTCTCCACATCCTCTTCCTACCACAAAATTCACGGCACTATGGGAGAAGTCCAAAAGGTACGTGTTTTGATCTGCTTGAAGGGCCTATTTGAATCAAAGAATGCTTTTTTATTAATGTTATACACATCATTGTGATGAATATGAGATTTCATGGATGTACCTAAAACTTAAAATGAAACTTTAATTAGATCTTTTAGGCACAAATGTTTGTTTTCAAGGGTTTGTTTTCAGTCATTGAGAAGCTAAAAGGCACTACTGAGCAAGAGCTGCGGATAGTTCTTCTCGGTCTCGATAACGCCGGAAAAACCACTTTGTTAAAACAACTCGCCTCAGAAGATGTGAACACCATCACTCCAACTCAGGTGAGAAGAGCAGCCACGGGGACTTTCAAAGAACTAGATTTTTTTACACTTTGCTCTTGCACTTTCTTAATATGCTTGTTCAAAAAAAGTGTTACTTTGACAACCAGGACACATGTGGTTAAAAAAGCAGCACAGTCCTCTGCCATTCCAGAATGTACATTTTCTTTTTAATGATGTGTTATGAATGGCAAAAACATGTCTCATGAGTAATTCAGCCTAATTTGCTGAGGCTGTTGAAAGGTGTGTAGTTATTAGCTGGTGTGGAATGTTAACACGTTGCTTGCGCTTTTTTACTGTTTAACAAATTCAGTAGAAATATTCTCAAAGCATTTGACAGTTACACTTCAGTTTTGTTACCATACAGAATTGTAAATGATAGTGGTAAAGTCATTCTTTGGCACAAAACCAATGTGTATCTTTAGCTGCATCTTGAATAACACTTGACTGTACAACCAAAATGGATGAATCAGGTTAATCAGTGACAAAGAGGACAGACTGTGGATGAATAATACAGTGAAAAACTCCTTAAAATGTATGACATGATCACGTCTTTGACTTTGGGGTAAGTTTTTGGGGGTCTGCCTAAGAGAGAGAGAAAAAAATTGCATATACTAGAGGTGAAGTATATAATATAATATAATATAATATAATTTTCAAAAAGTGAAGAATATGAGAAATATGATAAATAAACTGACAACTATGAGAAATAAATTTGCAGTTGCAAAATATAAAATACATTATGACATACATAGTGAAATAGTGAATATGTCACAATTATGAGAAATAAAGTCTTAATTATCTTTGTTTCAGTTTGGGGTGAACATGGACTTCCATTCTTAAGTTATACCCAATTGTTATTTCTGTTATGAAAATACTATTAAAATACTATTAAAATATTAAAACAAAGAAACAAATCAATCTATCGATCCTCATACCCATAAATAATATTATAATATATTTTTTCACTTTATATGCAATTTGCAGAAAATGTATTTAGTCAGAATACACAGCTTCTTAGACAGTAACCTTTTAGTCTGAGGTGAACACCACTTCCATTTAGAAATGATGTAGAGTTTTAACCTTTATAAGACTGATGGTTAAATGTCAGCTGTTTTAATTGTCATCAAAAAAAGAATTTTGTCTTGCCCTTTGACCCCCTAAAAAAAAAATTGATTTATTTAATCGTATGTGTCATCGTAGCATGACGAAATTGATCCACTTAAAGGGATACTCCACCCCAAAATGAAAATGTTGTCATTAATCAGTTACCCCCATGACGTTCCAAACCCCTAAAAGCTTCGTTCGTCTTCGGAACACAATTTAAGATATTTTGGATGAAAACCGGGAGGCTTGTGACTGTCCGATTGACTGCCAAGTAAATTACACTGTCAAGGTCCAGAAAAGTATGAAAGACATTGTCAGAATAGTCCATCTGCCATCAGTGGTTCAACTGTAACGTTATGAAGTGACGAGAATACTTTTTGTACGCGAAGAAAACAAAAATAACGACTTTATTCAACAATTCATCTCCTCTGTGTCTCTCCGCATCACTGTAGCGCCATTTTGTAGAGTATCCACTGAACGCAAGCAGCGTACGCTATTCTGTGTCAGCCGCGCTGCACGGATGCACTGTTTTCGTTCAAATCAAAGCGCAAATACACGTAGAAAACGTATCCTTGTGTCGCGGCTGACACAGAA
>NW_015540909.1:357296-357528 GCF_001515605.1 Sinocyclocheilus anshuiensis
TTCAGCGGATATTCTCCAAAATGGCGCTACAGTGATGCGGAGAGACACAGAGGAGACAAATTGTTGAATAGAGTCGTTATTTTTGTTTTCTTCTCGTCACTTCATAACGTTACGGCTGAACCACTGATGGCAGATGGACTATTCTGACGATGTCTTTCTTACTTTTCTGGACCTTGACAGTGTAATTTACTTGGCAGTCAATGGGACAGTCACAAGCCTCCTGGTTTTCATC
>NW_015540909.1:357701-362773 GCF_001515605.1 Sinocyclocheilus anshuiensis
CATCCAAAATATCTTAAATTGTGTTCTGAAGACGAACGAAGCTTTTACGGGTTTGGAACGACATGGGGGTAACTGATTAATGACAACATTTTCATTTTGGGGTGGAGTATCCCTTTAATGTTGTTTCACCTACAACCCATGAGACAAAAAAAGCATAGACTACAATCACTGCTAGGTAACCACTTAAAGGCGGAAACTGTCCTAGAAAAAACTACTATCCAAGTAAACTGTATAAATAGACATGATCTCAATCTTCCAAGAAAGTTAATAGGATCAAATGTGGTCAGTCTGGTTTTACCACTCTGTTTACTGTTGAGGGGTCAGGGATAGAGCACTAATACACCATCAATGTGCATATTAGTGCTAGTTATTAGCATAAAGTCAGCTAACTGGAGATAACACATAATAATATCAATTTATAAAAGTCTGAATTCATGCGTCATTGATTGACAGTATCATCCATTTATAGAACTGCTGCAACTGTTGGCTGTTAGCACAACATTTAGCATGGATTCCTTTGGACTCTGCTGCACACAGCTTGCTACTAGTTAAGATGTTGTTTAACCATTACTTGATTACTTAAAATATCCTGGGACCTAGATGTTATGTGAGACTATGTGCTATTTAGCATGTGTTTTGTTAACAGACATTATATGCTGCAGCCAGTTAAAGCTGTAAAGAGCTGAGGCCTGTGGAGAGAGAAGATCCTCTCTAAGAATATCACCACTACAGTGTCTTTAATCCCACTGTTAAAGATTACTTAACCATAAAGTCTCAGTAGCTGGAGGCTGCTCAGGGCCAGGATAAATTTAGACTAGGAGAGTTTAAACACATTGTCCCTCTATCTGGTGTTTTGTGTGTGATTAGGATTGTGACCTAATCAAGCCTGCATTATGGAAGCCTGTTTCTGCTTCATAGTAAAAAACTAAGAAGGTAACTGTGAAATAAAGTTTAAAATAAGATAGGCTTAATATAAGAAGTCACACTATGAGATATGTATAGTTTCAACTATGAGATATAAACACGCATTATGTGATTTAAGTCACAGTTGGGAAATATAAAGTCACAGCTACGAGATATAGTCAGGGTTGTGAGATATAACCTCACATACTGCATGGGAGGTTTAAGTCAATGTGAAATATATAAAGTCACAATTGTGAGATTTAAAGTCACACTGTGAGGTTTAAAGTACTGTTATGATATATCAAGTCACAACTGTGAGACATAAAGTCAGAGTTGTGAGAATTAAAATCACACTTTGATGTATAGTCACAATTTTGGGATTTGTGTCACATTGTGAGATATCAAGTCACAATTGTGAGATGAATTGCAGTTGTGATATATTGTCACAATTGTGAGATTCAAATCACAATGTGAGACAGAAAGTCAAAATATAAAATCGAAACTGTGAGATTTAAAGGGATAGTTCACCCAAAAATTATACCATTAATTACTCACCCTCATGTCGTTCCAAACCCGTAAGACCCCCTTTCATCTTCGGAACACAAATTAAGATATTTTTGATGAAATCTGAGGGATTTCTGACCCGAATATACAAACAATAAACAATATCAAACAATATCTTAATTTGTGTTCCAAAGAAGGTCTTACGGGTTTGGAAGGATACGAGGGTGAGTAATTAATAACAGAATTTTCATTTTTGGGTGAACTATTTAACTTGATTGTGACGTGATATCTCATAAAAGTGACTTTAAAGGGTAAAGTCACTTTTATGAGATATCAAGTCACAATCAAGTTAAATCTCACAATTGTGACAGTATATCACAACTGTGAGATTTAAAGTCACAAGTGTGAGATATCAAATCACAATTGTGAAATGTATATTCACAAATGTGATGTATAATCACAATTGTGAGATTTGAAGTCACAGGTGTGAGATATCTAGTCACAATTGTGAGAAGTTGAAATTGTGAGATATGAAGTCAAGATGTCATCACAGTTGTGAGTTTCTACATTTACAATTGTGATATATAATTACAATTGTGAGAATTAAAGCCATATTGTGAGATTTAAAGTCACAGGTGTGAGATATTCATTCACAATTAACAGATTTAAGTCACATTGTGAGAAATAAAGTCATAATTGTGAGATTTAAATTCACAACTTTGATGTATAGGCACAATCATGAGATTTGAATACACATTGTGAGATTGAAGTTACAATTCTAGACAACTGCAATATTTAAAGTCACAAGCAGGATATATAAAGTCAAAATTGTGAGATTTAAAGTCACTTTGGGAAAGTTAAGATACAATGTGAGATAAATTCACAGTTGTGAGATTTATTTCTCCCAATATAATTTTAAAGTGATATAAAGTTGCAATTACAATATTTAAGTCACATACTCTCAAAAAAAATGTTAAAGCTTTTTTAAAATTTACACAATTTAATAGTAAAATTCCATCAAAATTCATTAAATAATCCTTATGTATTTTAATTGAATAACTGATTAAATTAAATTACGTAAGGATTATTATTCAAGTCAATTTGATGGAATTTTACTATTAATTAAATTGCGTAAACCTACAATTTTTGAGAGTGTAGACACAGCTGTATCATGTGCTAATTTTGTTCTGTCAGGGTTTCAACATTAATTAAAAAGTGTGACCTGTGATGGCATGAAGCTGAATGTGTGGGACATTGGAGGACAGAGGAAGATTCGACCATTCTGGAAGAAGTACCTGGAGAACACAGATTTATTGGTATGACAGCAGTGTTCAGGCAGAAAATTCTGAAGTTAACTTTCTCAGTGACATTGAACATGTTGTGAGAGTATTTCCATCACATATGTAATTACATTTCAGTTTTGTGTATCAGTCTAAAAGCTTTTTTCTCTTTAATAGTCCCTTTTCTCTCTCCCTTTTTTAGATTTATGTGATTGACAGTGCAGACAAAAAGAGATTTGAGGAAACAGGATTGGTAAGCTTCTCTTTTTTTATTTCTTGAAAAGCATTTTATCTGATATATTTATACGTCAAGCAATCTGCCCCTAATTTCTTTTACTTGTAGTGCGCACAGGCTGGATATCTTTAGTCTCCAGACTAAATTGAAACAGCTGTCATCACAGAACAAAGGAGATCTCATTCTATGTATCTAATTTCTAAATTAGATGATTTTAAAGGAAGATGTTTTCAAAACAGTCTTCTGGTTTTAAAGGATATATTTTCATAGCTTTAAACTTTTTATTGCATATCATTAATTAGTTCCTTAATTTGAAGAGTGTTGAAATCAGTGTTCGAATTTAGGGGGGGTTGGGGGGGTCCCGGACCTCCCATAAGCATTCAGGGACCCCCCATAACACCCAAAAAATATACTTAGGGGGGTCCCCTGGTTTTTCAATAAAACTTTAATACTTAAAATGAAATTTCGATTGCTGTATTAAATTTAGATCTGGTTATGTTACATCATATTTTATTTTTACACGTTTTTACAGCGTTGCTCATTATAACCAATCACACACCATTCTGTTGAGCTTAGGAATGCAGTAGCCAATCGAGGCGTTCAGATCAGTCATCGCTGAAACCCCAGAGTTTTGTTCAGACAGAAACTCGCGAATTCCCTCATCATAAGCAACAAAGTGCAGATGTACATACGATGTAAGTTAGAGATTCATTTATCATACCGTGTATGGACAGCTTTAATGATTATGAAAGGAGTTATGAGTGCTTAAACACTAGCTGAATGCTCATTTATAGTATGTTCTTTCACTGCATGATTCAGTATAATAAAATGCATTTAGAATGCTCCCAAAATTCAAGATATGGGGGCAGAAAATGTTTATATTTATATCATTTCATAGTTGATCAATATCACACAAAGAGTGCCATTTTTTCGCAAAAATCACAAATTAGATATTGATTTTATACAACAGTTCAATAATCAAGAAGTTAATATTAAGAGAATTACATTTTAGACACCACATTGCCTATTTGCTCTATTTCGCCAACAAAAATGGTTCCAAACAAAGCCACAGCACTGTTTTGCGTCTCTGAAAAACATGACAGTGTTTCGTTCCTGAATGAATCAACTGTTTGAATGATTCGGTTCAATCACAATGACTCACTTAACAGTGACTTGCTGCCACCTAGCGGTTTTAATTTCACATTTTAAAGTACCTTTTTATATATATTTTTAAATCATTTCAAATGTCACTATTCGACGTTTTAAGATTATAATATCAAAACATTATTTATGCATTTGTAACTGCAGGTTAGAGCATTCATGCCTTGCATTAAACAGTGTATGCATCTAATGCCACTTCAGATGCAGCTTCTGTGTTTCCTCTGCATTGCATTAATTTTGTTGATAATGATTTTATTTGTTTGGTATGCCCCAAATGTCTTATTATTATAATTGACTTTATTGATTAAATATAAGACACACTTCTAGAAAAAAATGGCTTTACAAAGGTAAAAATGCCCATAAAGGGTAAAAATTTTGGAAAATATTAATTTCTGTCACTGCTGTGAACTGACTAGAGCCCTGCATTTCAGCCCGGGCCCGATGGGCCCAGACTTTTTTTCGCCCCTCAGGCCGGGCTTCGTGCCAATTTTCACTTCAGACGCGGGCCGGGCCTCTGGCCTGTTTTAGGCTTCTCCTTATTTTTATATTTTAGACATCCATCAATTAGGTTAGTGATGAAAAAAATTGCCTCGCTGGTGGAAACAACAGGAGACCGTGCTACCGCGACTGTCAAGAGCAGTGTTTAGTGTCCCGCAGCAGCAGTATGTATGGTGCGTGCCGTCAGCGCAGCTGAACAAGTTATGCGTTCAAATGCAAGCAATAGGCTTAAGCTTGCCGCAAAGCACCGGCAAAAGTAATTACCATAAATGTGACAGGGGGAAATAGTAAGGAGATATTTGAGTTATTTACAAATAAACTTGTGTTTTCTGAGTCGGTGTCGCAAGGATGAAGTTGCCGATCCTGACTCGCCATCTCCTCATTAGACGCGCCTTTAGAGAGAAGTGCATCTTTACAGATTATAATGAAAGAGTTTTTGTTTTTGATTTGTTTTATTTCGTTAAGTAGTAATTTAAAGCTTTCTATAGATA
>NW_015540909.1:370471-370810 GCF_001515605.1 Sinocyclocheilus anshuiensis
TTTTCTGAGTCGGTGTCTCAAGGATGAAGTTGTCGATCCTGACTCGCCATCTCCTCAGATGCGCCTTTAGAGAGAAGTGCATCTTTACGGATTATGATTATAATGAAAGAGTTTTTGTTTTTGATTTGTTTTATTTCGTTAAGTAGTAATTTAAAACTTTCTATAGATATATTTATCATGTCTGTGAGGCAGACTCTGGGTTTTGGTTCATTTTTGTGAAGCGCTCCTGTTCAAGGAGAGACGGCAGAAAGCGCATCATGTTTGTTTTATTTATTTTATAAAAGCACAACGTTTTGTTGATATTGTGAGTGCACACAAAGTACGAATGATCCTTTACAG
>NW_015540909.1:371241-371589 GCF_001515605.1 Sinocyclocheilus anshuiensis
TCAACATATTCTGTTACACCAAATACACCAAATAATGATCTTTAAAAAAGCATCATATGACCCCTTTAAAACAAAAAAAAACTTATATTTAACAACAAAAAAATGCTCCAAACTTTTTTTTTAAATTAACTTCATTAAAAAACTTCATTAATTAAAAAGAAACGAAATATAATCACTTTGCTATTACATACAAAACTGAACTATTTTAATAGCTGAAACAGTATTATAAGCTGTTTTGGGAGAAGGTAAGACGGGCTAGGGCCTATATTTGAGGCCTGTGCAGGGCTCTAATCCAGTGAATCTCAACCTTTTGGCGTACCGGACCCCAGTCCAATGCAGAACCATCCT
>NW_015540909.1:372092-373845 GCF_001515605.1 Sinocyclocheilus anshuiensis
CGGGCCAGGGCCGGGCTAGGGCCTAAATTTGAGGCCCGTGCAGGACTCTAGAACTGACCACCACACAGAGTCAGCTGTCCATGACAGTCCTAAAGCGCAACACACACAAATATCGTCTGATTATCAATCATTATCGATAAAATCTCAGAAAATATAGAGATATAATTTTTTGTCAACATCGCACACCCCTAGGCTAGATATTTAATTCTTCTTTGCTTAGTGATTGTTCACTGATCATCGTAAAATAATCTTTTATCTTAGAATTAGGCTCTCAATAATAACGAGGACAAGACAAAAAATATATGTATATATATATGTGTATATATATATCAGGTAATTCTGATAAGCTTGTCGGACACGGGCCGGGCTAGGGCCTGAGCGTCTCGGGCCAGGGCCGGGCTAGGGCCTAAATTTGAGGCCCGTGCAGGACTCTAGAACTGACCACCACACAGAGTCAGCTGTCCATGACAGTCCTAAAGCGCAACACACACAAATATCGTCTGATTATCAATCATTATCGATAAAATCTCAGAAAATATAGAGATATAATTTTTTGTCAACATCGCACACCCCTAGGCTAGATATTTAAAGGGGTTTTTAACTTCCCTTCTATAAAAATATGTATACATTTTTAAGGAATATAACAAGAGCGAATGCTGTTGTTCTAAATCATTCGCATATTATGTGTTTTTGTAGGCCAACCTGTCAGTTAGCATCACCCTGATTCCCTCCCTTTGTTTCAATGGACAAAAACCAGACAGGATTGTTCCATTGGCTTTTGGATTATTGCATAAAATAAGTTCTATGACCAATAAAGGTTTGATTATCATCATGACAATCTTCACAAATTAACACAACTTTCATGAATTTTGAAGCCTAAATACAATCGCACAAAGTAAACAGTTAAACTATATATATATATAGTTTACAATAAGTGTTACAATCGGGAAGTTTACTTTGCTCTTGCTTCTGAGAAAATCAAGACATTTTTAACAATTAACTTGGCATTCCTATGTACAAACCGCAAGCTTTTCAGAGAAAAACAGAGTTTAAAAACTTCACAAAGATGGGCGACAGGGAAACACATTTCTATCAGGCCAACAAAATTAGATTTTGAAGATAAAATTTATTAATATTAAGCTAAATGTATATTAAATTCAGTTGGGAGAATTCCTAATTTAAAGGATGCATCCAAATATGACTCACTCATGACTCATTTACTCACTCTCAAGTTGTTCCAAACCTTTATAAATTTCTTTCTTCTGCTGAACACAAAAGAATATATTTTTAAGAGTGTGGGAAATTAAACAGTTGCTGGTACCAATTGACTTTTTTAAGAGCATAGTTTTGGGTTCAATCCTTGGTATACACACTATACAATCATATCGGCCAAATATCGGCACCTCTATGTGGTGCTGATTACAGTCTTTCTGACTCCTCTGTGTTGACCTTCTTCCACAGGAGTTCTCGGAGCTCATCGATGAGGAGAACCTGAAGGGTGTGCCATTGCTCATCTTTGCCAATAAACAGGATCTGGCCACAGCCTCTCCGGCCAGTGAGATCGCAGAGGGCCTCAACCTGCACACGTACCGGGACAGAGAGTGGCAGATCCAGGCCTGTTCTGCTGTATCTGGGGAGGGTGTACAGGTTTGTAAATACATAGTGAATTTATTTTAATTTTACCCTTATAGTGTCACAAAGCAAGGCCAGACACAACAGGTAAGTGCAAATCAGGATGGTTTATTGACTGGGT
>NW_015540909.1:374075-383948 GCF_001515605.1 Sinocyclocheilus anshuiensis
TTTTTTTTTTTTTTTTTTTTTGGTAAATATATTAATGATCTATCTTCCTGTTTGTAAATTGGCTGCCAACAGAGACTGGCAGGAAATCAAACAAAACAAATCATTTTTCCCTCTTTTATATCTTAAGCCCCGTTCACCAGGGGCGTGTCTACGTGGTGGCCAAGGGTGGCACCGGCCCCCCCTGAAATTTGGCTGGCCACCCCAGGTGCCCCCCCTACCAGATGTCTTGCGAAAGGCTTGTTTTTATTAAATTTATAACTGCATCTGGCAGTGGCGCATCCTGGCATGTGTAGGCAGCTGCCTAGGACCGCTTTCTTCTCCTTTATACCTAATTTTAGGCGGCATCTATAGCGCGATTTTAATGACAATGTCGAGAGCGCATAATGTGACGTGATCCATATAGGCCTAATGCACGAGCACGAATCTCCACTCGCAAGCAGATTTCCTTCACTCACACAAAACTGGACGTGTCCTTTTAAATAATAGAATCCATTGCTAATATGAGATTTGAAAAGGGAGGAAAAAAAGTTCGGCAAAAGTTGGAATCGAACCCAGGGTCGATCGCATCAAAAAGCCAACAACTCACACTTAACCATCTGCGCCACTGGAGCTGGTGTTTTATAGCCGCTTTTAAAGTATTGACTATCCCAACCAGGAATTACTGCCAACAAGGCAGGCTATTTGCACTAAGTGTTAATAGACACTCCGTATTTTTTATTCCATAGTAAGGGCAATTCATACACTACATTTAAACTGAGCTACTTTAATACCATCTCCGAACTTTCTACCACGACTCTGCTGTTCTTCGGCTGGTTCTTCCCTGTATACGTTGAAAGGGCAATTCATACACTACATTTAAACTGAGCTACTTTAATACCATCTCCGAACTTTCTACCACGACTCTGCTGTTCTTCGGCTGGTTCTTCCTATATATGTTGATTGACAGATGTCTCATCCAGTCAGCGGTGAGTAATCCCAAACCAATGGCGCTGTCTCAAACTATACCTACCTCTTCCGGTTTGTCTGATTTGTCATTGTGTTTTCTGACTTGTTCATTTGTTTTCGGATTTGTCCTTGTGTTTTCTGACTTGTTATTTTGTTTTCGAATTTGTCATTGTGTTTTCTGACTTGTTAATTTGTTTTCTGAATTGTTGTTGTGTTTTGTGAATTGTTATTTTGTTTTTTAGACTTGCATTTGCGTTTGTAATTTGTTATTTTGTTTTCAGAATTGTGATTTGTTTAGCACTTCTCGGCCACCGTACGCAACCGCTGTCTGATTGACAGCCAATCAGAATCCATCCTGCTGTAACGAGCTCAAGAATTTAAAGCGGCAGACGACCGTGCGCTTGAAAATAAACAGACGATATCGTTCGCTGGTGTGGACGCTAATATCGTTATCTTTATAGTTATAGCTCTTGGTGTGAACGGGGCTTTATGCTCTTACAGAGAGATGTGTTGCCCTCTGACTAGACAAGCTTTCTTTCAAATCTGTAAATCATGCTTTTGCTGTCATGTTTTTGAGAAATATGACATATCAGGGCATAAATAATGCACACAAGCAAGATTTACAGCCTAAAATAAGAATGAGGTATCAGTGTATCTATCACAAATACACTGACACATGGGGAAGTCGTGGCCTAATGGTTAGAGTCAGACTCGTAACGGCAGGGATTGTAGGTCGGGGGAGTGAATGTACAGCGCTCTCTCCCACCTTCAATACCACGACTGAGGTACCCTTGAGCAAGGCACCGAACCCCTAACTGCTCCCCGGGCGCCGCAACAAGAAATTGCTGCCCACTGCTCTGGGTGTGTGTTCACGGTGTGTGTCTGTTCACTGCTGTGTGTGTGCACTTTGGATGGCCACATGTCACGTCACTTTCACTTTCACAAATATATATAATCTGTTTCGATAGTTGTCACACCGGAGAATTATCTCTAACAGAGCAAAACTCTTGTATTTTGTGTTTTTTGTTTTGTTTTGTCTCAGTATGACTGAATTTGATAGTTTCTATGATTATCCTGTGTGGACAACACGTTTATGATTATGTGAAGTGAAATTGTAACATTAAAATTTAGTTGTTTAAGATTGTCTTTGATTCTAATTCAAACAAGACCCTAGACTAGTCATGCTAGTTTTTTTTTCCAAGTTTTCCAACATTTTTGAAAGATCTAAAAAACATGTATCATAAAAGCGAATGCTGTTGTTCTAAATAATTCACATATTATGTATTTTTGTAGGCCAACCTGTCAGTTAGCATCACCCTGGTTCCCTTCACAAAAACCAGACAGGATTTTTCCCTTGGCATTTGGATTATTGCATTAAATAAGCTCTATGACCAACAAAGGTTTGATTATCATCATAACAATCTTCACAGATTAACACAACTTTCATTAATTTTGAAGCCTAAATACAATCGCACAAAGTAAAAAGGTAAACTTAAGCTACATAAACTAACTAAACCAAGTTCACACGACTATAATGTCACCACCATTAAAACCACTTAAGCTCAGGGCGTTTTTTGGTATTTTCGCCTAAATTTAACATACTCAAATTCAAATATTTACCCTGCACACATACAATGGAGGAAATGAAAAAAAATGGTTTCATTGTAAAGAAAACCCTTTGAACTACAAAACATGAGTGTAATTCTTTATAAATAACATTACATATTTTTCAAATATTACTATAAACACAAAAAAAACATAGGGCTTTTGGAGATTTTAAAACTAATTATTTTTTTGAAAATCTGTAATTCAGGTTCTATAAGGCCCAACTCTCTGCAATTTACTTTGTTTGATGCCACTAGATGCCAAAAAGTACCAGAAAAAAATAATATTTCAAATAACAGCTTCTAAACAGGAGTTATTACATTATATCTGATCTGAGTGACATGTAATCTGACCAATTACAGCCCAGAACCGACCGCAGATCTATAACATCAGACGCGCTGCCTGCGCACTGGAATGAGATGGAAAGCCATTATTTCCAGACGCGCTGGATTCCGTTACCTGGACAGAACGCGAATATCTCACCGATGGAAGCACGCAGAAACGTGAAAATGGTCTTGTTTGAAAGAAGAGATCCTAATCTAAAAGATAATATAGAGTATATAGATATTTGTGGCTGTTTGCAGCTAACTGAAGCAGTGCTACGAGTAGGAATGTTACACATAAAAAAATCCGCTTTTTTCCCCCGCAATTCAATTGAAGATAATTCGATCTATGATTGTCACACAATTAAATAATCTACATCGTCAAATTCCTGAGAATGAGAGCTTTCTTGTGATATATTACTTGACTTTTTTTGTGAAAAATATATAAAATACACATTCTTCGTAAAAAAAAATTCGCAATGGTTAGGCGGAAAATCGTGTGTGGGACGAATACATTTCTAACCTTAATTTTACTGCTTTATGAATATAAACCCATATATGGGCTGATACCATATAAGGAAGGCTATGTAAATGAAGCATACACATTTTTAACGCGATTTTGGACCCGTATCCGGGTCCGCAGAGTTTAACTGGTTTTAAGCTTCTGACAACTCTTTCAAAGTCTTCATTTAAAAAACATAAAAATTTGAGTTAGAAAATTTAACAAGACCATGATTATAAACACAAAGAGGCTGAACTAGTGAGTAGATGAGTTTACCTGTTCGACATTATAACGTTTAATGTCCTCAACAACCTCTGTAGTCCCACTTAGCCACTTGTTAGCAAACGCTTTTTCAAGGCAATAAAAGCTTTAAAACAATCACAAGGGGTGTATTACTGATGTATTTTTTGATGTAAAAGTAAAAGGTGAAAATATCTCATCCACAGACTTTATTTCAGGCATTTAACCAAAAACCCATTCAAAAAAACCTGATGAAGTGATGAAATGCTTATTTTCAGGTTTGGCCTACAAAAATAGGTTATCCCTGCAGCACTCTGTTTAGCCAAACACTGAAAAAAAATGCAGCCCCTTCTCAGATCCCTGGCATGTCTGCAGCAAAAGGTATTGAACCTCAGAGGCAGACATACTTGGAAACAAGTCTTGCCTTCCTCCCCGGTCACCAGTCTGTACACTTAGTATTATGGCCAGTGGATCAAATTTTCATTAGTGTGGATGCTGAAGCTCCACTGTGCTAATCCAAGCCCATTAGATACACACTGCACTTGCTATAATAAGACAGTGATCTAACCAGGGCAAAAAGAGGGTCCACAGTGTGTCTGATGTGGGCTCACATAAGCATTTCTACCTCTGGACGGGATACATCATCAATACTGGCATAAAGGCGAACACAGGATTTTAAATTGGTAAGTTTTGCTGTAATCAAAGGATTTGTTTGTTCTGTCTCAGTTTAAACAAGTGTTTTCAGGCCTGATTTGAGATCAAAGGAGTACATATATATCTACCACAAAGAAAGGGACCAATCAGATTCATTTACTTGGGAAAAAAAATAATTATTAATCTTACTGGACTGGTTTTATTGAAGGCTGGATACTATTAATATCACCATGCCTGTGCCATACACTGTCGTACCCAAGAAAGAGCAACAGGAGCTGTGTTCGGACACAGATGGAGGTAAGACACATCAGAAGCAGGAAAAAAGCTCAGTTTCTTCCAACAGCACACCATCTCAACGGATAAGACTAATTCAATTAAATCAGCTTGAAAGCAACAGCACTGTGACATGTGGGGAAAAAAGCAAAACAGTCTGAAAAGTGAAAACAGAGAGCCAAATTTTCACTTTCTGCTCTGGCATGTCTCAACTGCTTTGACTCGGTTTCCAAAACAGTAAGGGTATTTGTAATGTAATATGACAGCAGGAGACTAAATGCTTTACTCCAGGAGATCATGACTCATCCACGCCTGATTGGGAAAGATCTGAACCCTCTTAAACATTACTGAACGAACAGCAGGCTGAGGTTACACCCAGATGCCTGTGTCAAATTTAATGATTTAATCACAGTCGCACATATTGTGCTCACGATTTTAGAGGCAAAGATGATGACAGAGAATGTAAGACATGCTTTAATGACATTAATTATGAATGATCATACAGTATTAATGAAAACCTGAGTTTTTTTTATCAACTTTCAGAAGAATGGCATGTAATTACTAGTTTGCTGCAATTACTAGTTTATAACATTGCAATGTAATGTCATAAGGGATAGTTGTTCTGTGATTGATATCAATGCATTTCAACATATCTGTACATGTACTTCAGTATGTTTGAACCTGGGGAAGAAGATCAGTGTTCCTCGGGATCTGATGATGGAGGAGCTCAATCTGCTGTCCAACAGAGGATCTATAATGTTCCACGAGAGACTCAAAAGAGTGGAGAGGTTCACCTTGGAGAATATAGCACAGAGACACCTGAATGTAAGACATCTTAAACTGGGTTAAAGTCAACATAAAAATCAGAATTGACCCAATTTATTGACCCATATAATTACGAATTTATGAATTTGGTCCCAATGTTAGTAGCCAAATAGCTATTTTATTGTTTTAGGCTAATATCAATAGGCAAGACCATTTCTATGTGGGTTAACTTTAATATTGTGGCAATAATAACAAATAATATGTTTGGATAAAAGTTTTACCTTTTAGATTTGCTGAAATTGTCTTGAGGTTAAATTTGCCCTTCTGCCTCCATGTTAAAAACCTTCCTCAAAAGGTTCACAATCGACTGCAAACTCACATTCGTGAGTCAAGATCAAGTCCCACCCTATTTACTTTTCATTTAATCTCCTGTTTCACTCAGAGTTGCAAGATCTTTACTATATAGAAGTAAAATGGGTTGTGAAAGCTGTTTGAATGTAAAATCCGAAGTGTCCAATCCTCCTCTTGGAGGGCCAACTTCCTGGCGAGTTTAGATCCAACCAGCAGCCTTGAAATTTCTAGTCACCCTGAAGAGTTTGATTAGTTAGTTAGGTGTGTTTAATTACAGTTCTGTCATGACAACTCTTGGAGGGATTGGCATGGTATAATGTACATGTCAATGTTAATGTATTTGGTCTTGAGATTTGCTACTGTCAATACATCCATAACATACTGCTGTGAGCATGTAAGAAATACTGCTGCTGCAAATATAACATACATGAAATAACCCCCATATAGCATACATGAATCACCTCATAGCAGATCTATACAGGTGGAGCTGGGGAAGGCGGAGGGTTTCTGAAGCAAGCTGCAACTGCTACAGCAAGCACTAGTCATATATTTGAATGTTGAGCAGCGAGCTCATTGGCTACCGATACAGAAGACAACCAATCAGCTGTGACATGTGATAATGATGTCATTAGGTCAGATTGTGTTAGACCTATCGGACTGCGCCATCTTGTTTTTTATGCCAGAACTCTGTATTTGAGGCCCTTCAGAAGCAGGACTGGACACCCCTGAGCAACACTAAAGAAGTTTAGTGAGCAAATCTACTAGTAACTCAGGGGTGTCCAATCGTACACCTGGAGGACCACCTTCCTGCAGAGTTTCTTGGCCTAATTAAACACACCTGAACCAGCTAATCAAGGCCTTTAAGAGCCCAAGGCAGCTGGTGTGAGCTAAACCCTAAAGGCCCTCCAGGAGCAGGATTGGACAACCCTGAAGTAACTATTAACCCCTCCCCTCTGGTTCTGGTTCCATGAAGAACCTTTAACATTCATAGTATCTGTTCATTGCAAAAAAGAAAAAGGTTCATTAGATTATTAAAATGTTCTTCACACTAATTAAAAAAAAAAAAAAAAAAAAAGTTCATTTAAGAACTGTTCACTGAAAGGTTCTTTGGGGAACCTTTTATTTTTAAGCTTGTAGGTTCAGTAATAATGGATTATCTTTTAACACTGTCTAGCACTTAGATGAAACACTTCAAGGCCAGAATGCCATGCAAGGAGAGAAAGGAAGTGATTGCTTCACCTCTGAAATCTACATCAACCAGCCTGGAAAGAACAGCCTAGTCACCACACTAAAACACACGGTTTCTAAGAAAGGAAACCCAAGTGTGCTTGCACCTGGTAATACAGCACACTTCTGTATGAGTACACTAAGGATTCTGTTGTTCTCAAAGTCAAAGGACAATTCTGAAGGTCACTCAATTCTCTTACACAGGTTATGGGGGGCCTCTGAAAGAGGTTCCTCCAGAAAAGTTCAATGTCACTGTGATCCCCAAGTCTTATCAATCACCCTGGGAGGAAAAACCCATTGAGAATGAAACGCTGTTGGCTAACATCAGTACCCATCTGCCTGAGCCACCTTACAAACTCACCCCAGCCAACTACAAATGCTTCAACAGGTACAAATTAATCACAACATAATGATACTTCCACCCTCAATACTAAACTCAGCATGAAGTAAATGCTAAATTAAAACTTGAAACCAAGATTGAATTATTACAACCAATGTGTATTATTCATCAATGTATGCAACAAATGTACTTCTTCTACTGATGTTCTGGCCACACAAGCTATTAAATAATGATGACAAATTAGTTTCCTATTGAAAATCTTGCTGAAAATCCTCAGACATAATTCAGAAGTAAATTGGGTTGCAAATGGCAATCCAGTACAAAAGTGCCTGACCAACTTTTTCAGCTGCCTTGTATTCATATGTATTTTTCACATTTTTATAAACAAGTTATTTCAACTTTTTTTTTTAAGTTATAAGCCATGAATCAAACAAATCAGCACTGAGGTGAATCACAATAAACTTTGATTTGAAGCAAAAAAGATATAGATATACACACAAAAATATAGTAGTCAACATTTGAAGTGGATCAAAAAAGATATTTTGGTTTTAGGTTTACAACTTTGATGAAAGGTTTTGATCCACTTCAAATGTTGACTAGTGTATTTAAGTTTGAGAGCATAGGGAGGCTTGATTGCATCACGTGCAGTGCTTCATGGAAGTGAACGGGACACTAATGTGTTCTTTTGGCACAATTTGCTTGTCAAGATTCACTGACTGGTCCCTGATTTTATGGAAACAAGGGTAAAGTAGTTTTTTCCCCCCAGGTATCATGCTGTTAAACATGATTATCTAAATAAGTCTCTATATAGAAGTAGATAACGTAGCAAAGGTCCCTCAAAATAGTGACTGAATTAAGGAAGGGCATCAGCCACTACTAGTAACATTACACATAAAAGACTTCTTAGCATGTCTGGCGTGGTAAGGCTGCCTGCCAAAAATGGCTGGTTTTAAGGTCATGCCTTAAAACAGAATTTGTGTCTTGAAACCTTACGCTGGTCCAGGCTCATGTATCAGTATGTCAAGTAAAAAAGACAATACTTGTTTCACTCAGCTGTTAGGGAAAGTCGGGCTATTTTTAGCAATAAAAAAGGGACATGAACAACAATCATTGTCATTTTTCACAGAGCTCCTACGCCGTTTGGTGGCACAGCAGGCACTGGCAAGGCTCTGCCGCTGCCTGGCTTTGAGATGCTGCAGGCTCACACAGAGCCACACCTGACCTGGGACAGGATGTGCCATCGGCCCAATTTCAATCGTACTCCACTTGGCTGGAGCATCCAGTACGCTGCAGAGTCTCCCGATCTGTGAAGATGGCATACGCAACTATTTTGCCAAACTACAATTGAGGACTGGATTTCTGAGGGATGCCTAAATTGCTACTGTGAATTGTGAGCTGAGCCATCAAATACCAATTTAAAGTTTACATACTGTACATTGTCTATTAACATGTTTACACAATCGTTCACACAATATTTCAAAATGTGAAGATCCTTTAATGTAACCACAAACTAGACCGCTGTACATTAAAAAAAAAAAAAGTCTTAACAATTCAGGACAGCACACGTCATACTTTACATAAAAAGGGGGAGAGATGGACACTAGCACAAACTGTTATAAGAATCCTGGAATATTCTAGAGGTGCAGGACAATAAAGTGCCAAACAAATAAAGACTTCAGGTGCATGAAATAGTCAATAGTGCCCCCACTTGGTAATTGTTGGTCACTGCAACCAATTATTTGTCATTCGGCCCTAAAAAGGCATGATATCTGTTTCATATCATTACATACAAAACTGACAAAAAGATAACAGAAACCATTAAGGGTTATTTTAAAACAAAAGCTTAAAAAGAAAAGTTTTTGTCGTGGTTTAAATTCTGAGATGCTGGTATTTTTCCTTGTTCATTACGCATTCCTTCTTACACTTGCTGTGAAAATGATTGACAGATATAAACACTTAAAAATGTGGGCAGAGGTGACATCACTCTGGGTTCAGTTGTTCAGCAGTCATTGCTGAACAGTGAGGTAGCTGTATAACTATCTAAGGGCCTCCATGGCGACTTGCATGGGCGCCCATCCGCTGAGGATCCTGGGATGGGTAGTGGACCTGTCCGGGGGGCCTCATGACCATTGGAGGGGGCATCGGCGGGGCCATGGGATCCATGGTGTGGAACATAGGAGGACCAAAACCTGGAGAGAACAGATAAGATTAACGGGATAGTGAAGCACATTATCATAGGTTACAAAAAACGAGGAAGGAGGAAGTGAGTGGGGTGAAACTCACCAGGCGGTGGGGGCATGGCAACCCCAGGTGGAGGAGGAAGTCCCAGGTTCATGACAGCAGGTGAGCTGCTGGGAGCCAGGTTGAAGTAGTTGGTGGAGGCATCTTCATCAGACATAGGGGGTGGGGGCAGAGCTGTTGAAAAAGTATGAGAAAGGGAAAATTCACATACTGCTCTACCTTATATAATATTTAGTGGCCCCCCATTCAATTTATTTTGGAACAATTGTATTCCGTTGTAAAAGCAGTACATAGAAAAAGTAGTTTTACTATTATTAGTAGTAGCAATTATTATTATTATTTTATACAGGTGCATCTCAATAAATTAGAATGTCATGGAAAAGTTCATTTATTTCAGTAATTCAACT
>NW_015540909.1:384144-400349 GCF_001515605.1 Sinocyclocheilus anshuiensis
GATAGCTAGTTATAATGGTAATTAAATAATGTTTACATATGTATAAAAGCCTACATTAAAATCTGTCATATAAATTGGTCTCTTCATTAGAAATTAGCCTACTGATTGCCACCACTGGACAACATTTTTTAATAATATTAAAAATATCTGTATGACATTAAATTCTGTAGTTCTTCCCTGCTGTACAGAATATCTATACTTTTATTTTTTATTTTATTTATTATCATATCGAAGTTAGAAATTCAAATATTGTCACAAAATTAATTTTGTAGGGTGCCACAAGTATGTTAAAATTTCCAAAGGGTGCCGCGACTAAAAAAAGGTTGGGAAACACTGGCCTAGTGAACCAAACTGAGAGACCATTTTGAAGGCTCAGGAAACCTTTGCAAGTGTTTTGAGTTGATTAGCTGATTGGCATGTCACCATATTCTAATTTGTTGAGATAGTGAATTGGTGGGTTTTTGTTAAATGTGAGCCAAAATCATCACAATTAAAAGAACCAAAAACTTAAACTACTTCAGTCTGTGTGCATTGAATTTATTTAATACACGAGTTCCACAATTTGAGTTGAATTACTGAAATAAATTAACTTTTCCACGACATTCTAATTTATTGAGATGCACCTGTATTATATAGCAGTACATATACTTTTAATTTTTATCTTAAATAACAATTATCATTGTAAATTAATTTAATTTACTAGTGTGAAAGATCCAGATCCAAAAATAAATAAATAATCTAATAATAGTAATAAATTAAAATTAATTAATTTGTATTAATTAAATTAAATTAATAAATAATTAAATTACATTCAATTTAATTAATTAAATAATTAATAAATAAAAAAAACTTTACAATAAATAAATATTTAAGTATAAAAGCAATCCATACAATTCACATTCATATTATATTACTATATAAAACAGGCTCATGCGTAAGAGACTTCGTCACATACCACCAGGGAGGCCGGGCACTGGCTCCAGCCTGATTCCACTCTCCGTCACCCCATCCTTCTCTTTTCCTCGAGCCGCCTGTGACCTGAACGACACACAACATTCAGAACTGCCTCCACACAAACGGTACTGTTTGAATTTCAGTTTTTTTTCTTGCACGATTAGACACCAACCTGCCCCATTTAACATTAAGTCGACGTCCATTAATGATGAGTTTATTAAAAGACTTCTCTGCAGCCGTCTCTGCAGCCTGCCGTGTAGCAAACTGGATGAAAGCACACTGCTGCCTTTGAACGATGGTGATGGTTCGAATCTCCCCAAACTGGTAGAAGTGGTTCCTTTGGGAAAAAGTAAACAGGATTCTTTAATTAAGAAATGACACAAAGCGTTTGTTCTTTTTCAAAAATACATTATTTTGGTTTCATTTATTTTTATTTCAGTTTTAGTCATTATTTATTCCCAGTTAGTAATTATACTTATTGCAGTTGATTGCCAAGACAATATTTCTATACTTCAATGAACATTTTCAACACATATTTTAATAGTTTTAGCTTTATGAACTCTGAAGAGCATTTACCTGAGCTCGGAGTCTGTAACGTCTTCTCCCAGCCCTCCGATGTAGAGTGTGGTGATGGACTTGTCCTCCGGTATGTCCAGTCTGGGCATGGAGGAGGCCCGCATCAGGAGTTTGCTAGCCACAGGATCATTAATGCCATAGAAACGGTCCTTAATGTTCTGATCAGCCAATGGGTCATCTGGATCGGTGGGCTTCTCATGCCTGTGATATTATAGCAATGCATTTCATGTCATAAATGTCATCAACGCTCATACATAATTCACACCGTAAGCATATTTCATTAAAAGAAGTCACTTCATAAAATGCATGAGGTTTATTAAGCAAGCAACTTGATGCAAGACACAAACACCAAAATGAAAATCGTAACAACCAACACTGGGTGCTTTCTGACACAACACAGTGTGAAATTGAGAATCATGGGTCCTAATTTTACACCCATAAGAGATTCTTGAGGTGTTGCTCACCTGTATGGACACTCTTCCCCTCTCTTGCACTCCCCCTTCACCCAGAAGGAACAGATGTGTGGTCTGTTCCTCTTGTAATACGGTGTGGTACGAGCCAGTTTCAGCAGCATTTCACTGCTGCTCGGTGCCTTCCCAAGCAGCCCCACGGGTCTTGTGCCATCAGAGTTAGCAATCTACAGGGCAAACATCATTATTTGACCCACAGATACGTTTACATATTACTTAAAGCTGTTTAGTATTTGCATTACCTCTCTCTCCATATTCTGAGTGTAATACTCCTTATTTACGTCTGATCTCGGTACTTCATCTTTAACGGACAGCCCAGTGTCACGAACCTGAATGGGCAGACCTGTGCAAAAACCAAAAAATTATTTAGTAATCTTTACAACAACACTGCAAAATTCTTACTGAATGAACCTATAAAAAACACACACACAATTATCTGAATTATCCTGTAAGAATGTTAGAATTAGGATTGTGCGAGTTTCTAAAGATTTATATTCTGCTTTCTGGATAAAAGTTCACCTTGTGCAATCATGTGAAGTAAATACCAAAAATATGTCCAAACTACTGATACAGCAAATGTGTCAGCTAGTGTTGTCAAAAATATTTATTTTTTGATGCATATCAATTCAACGTTCCAATGCTCTGTCAACAAGTTGACAGAAAAACACTGCACCTTGCATTTTAATTAAGCAAGCAGATCGTCTGTTCCACTGCATCCAAATGAAACACATCACGGTGTTCTTACACGCAAGCAGCACGACATCTGTTGTTTTCAGCATCTCAGAGAAGCTTGGTTAACATTAAATGCAGCAAACTCAATCTCTGCATATACTGTGACTTTAACATGCATTTGGAAACGCAACGTGTCAGTGATGCTTGAATGGGCCTTTAATGTTGTGGTATGAGTTCTTCAAGTGGTACAGAAAATCTGTATTTTTCAAGGTATTGTATCAAAGTATCCTGACAAACTAATGTCATTGTCAACATAATTTTACTAACAGATACTTAGACTATGGCCACAAATTATAGCATTACCGTATTCCAGATCCAAAAGGCAGGTTTGACAGACATTTTTCATTTTACTGCAGGTCTGACACACTTCTGTCTTCTTAAAGCGCATCCTGACCCCAGGACACCAGCGGAACACCGTGAAGGGACGTGCACAGATCTAGAGGATAGGAAGTATAGAGATTAAAATGCTGCAGTACCAAAATGTGGGGCAAAAAATATGTGGTGTAATTTTTCAAGACAGGCTTCCCACACTTTTGACCAATGTATTTCCAAGACTTCGTATTATTTCCAAGATAAGAATTTTGATAATTTATTTTTATTATTTGTATAGCAGCTACTAACCTTTGGAATTAATATAAAATTATGGCATAAAACAATTGGAAATGCCTGTGGAACCCTATCAAGACAACATTTAGCTTTTTCGAGAGGATGAACGCAGCAGTACCTTGCACTCCTTGCCAAATTTCTCTTTGGTCTGTTAAAACAAATGCAGGTACAGAGTGAAAATGTGTTTAAATACAAAAAACACAACTTCCTTTGAATTCAGATCAAATTAATAATGAAACTAATAAGTAAAACTACTCGAACTCAACTTACCATCCGGATGTAAGGGTTTTCTCCCAAACATGTTTGGCAGAGTATGGGAAAATCCTGTTCAAATAAGAAAAGGTCAGTGCTGTGCATGCATTTATTCATTAATAAATAAATATATTCTATACATATGTAACAGTAATTTAATATTAATAGATTATATTAATATACATATATTACTCATATCAAAGGTTATTAATGTTATGAATACTGTTTTGTTAACAGGACACTCGTTCACATTTTAATGTACATGATTAGTTATATACTAATTAATTATATAATTCATTTCATTTGGATGTTTATTTGCCTGTACAGTAAAGATCAATTACAACACAGAGACTGGACAGAGGATCTTCACGCTATTCTGTTTGCACATGTCGGTGCCAGTTTATACAGTATATTTATGTAACAGCATTTTTAAATATTGATGAGATGCATTGAAATGGTTTTCATTAGCCATAAGCTAAGCCACAACAGAATGTTCCAATTAGGAAAGGCGTTGATTTGGCGAGCTCAAACAAAGAACAAAAATGCGCCAGTCGTGCTTAGTAATACTCCTTGTATATTCTTAAACAAAAATATTTTTTTACCCACCGAATCTTCCCAGTTTTGTCTGTTGTAAGTGTTAGATCCTAAAGACGTCGCCATTGCTACAGGCTAGCCGCGAACAGAACCCTTACCTACAATGCTTTGCGTCTATAGGCCTGGGAAAGAATCACAGCGCCACCTACTGTTATGGAGGTATATACACATTTCGCCTCAAGCGGGAGAGAAAAAGTCGGTACTAATGATTTAAGAATTTAATTAAATTCAATTTATTTAATGTAATATTCTGAAACCTTCCCTGAAACAACCCCTCCCTTACTTGGTTTTGCCAGTTCCCCCAAAGTCTGGAGAAAGACATCAATGTCTTCGCTGTTTATCAGGTACGAAACCACTCTTTGCCTATACGCAGACATATAAATATTGATGAATGTTTTATAATGAATATAATCCCTTTAAATCTAACATCCACAGATGCTAATATAAGAACATTTAATCTGTAATATTACTGTATATTGTAGTATATTGTAGGCTCTTCTTCACGTTTGTTATTGAAAGAAATGCCTATATCAAATATATGACATTATCAAAAATCTGGCAACAAAAATATAAACATTTGAATTGTGTTCTGCCTTCAACATTGTCACGATTTAAACTGATTGCTAGGGTGCATTTGTTTTAATATCCTTTGATTTGCAAATGTTTTCTTTCTTTCAGTGTTATAGTTTATGAAAGTTTGAATGCACAATGCCATGTTTCTGAATTATTATTGTACCCTATTGTATCACAATTTTTAACATTTAGTAACAAATCTAATTGAAAGTTATATTGTGGCAGTTTCCTTCATCTTTGTATCTGAAATGGACTGTGGTAATGTTATTGCAATTCAAAGATCCACTTTCAGTATTTTGTATAACTCATTAAATGTGCTTTGACTTCAATGTGGAGGGAGTCAACATATGTCACATGTCCTAGGATGTACAAAGGAATGTAGGATGAGCAATAGCATAATAACCACTCAAATGTCATTACAGTCCCCTAGCCCATTAGTGTCAAAGCACTGAAGGCCATGTGATTTAAGACACTGCAGCTTATAAATAAAGAGTGACTGAGACTGTGTAGACAAACTCTCCACTACAACTGATAAATGCACAATGTCAAGGTCTATCAGGCTTATACTTTTGATGTTAAAAGGCATTAATATTTGAGATAAATCTAAGTTTGGAGGGCATTTGTGTGAATCTGTCACCAAACAAGTATGCAGAAGCTTTCTCCAAGCAACAAGAAATCACTACTACTAAAATAAGCCTAATGCTTATATTAGTAGTAGTTTTATTCAGTGAATTTATTTTAATTGGTTTGATTGAATTCAAACATCAAATATTTAACAATCTATCGATCTATCTGTGTCTGTCTAATTGTCCGTCTGTCTGTCTGTCTGTCTAAAAAAAAAAAAAAGTGAAAGTGACATGTGGCCAAGTATGGTGACCCATACTCGGAATTAGTACTCTGCATTTAACCCATCCAAAGTGCACACACACAGCAGTGAACACACACACACACAGTGAACACACACCCAGAGCAGTGGGCAGTCATTTTTTTTGCTGCGGCACCCGGGGAGCAGTTGGGGGTTCAGTGCCTTGCTCAAGGACACCTCAGTCGTGGTATTGAAGGTGGGAGAGAGCGCTGTACATTCACTCCCCCCACCTACAATCCCTGCCGGTACGAGACTCGAACCCGCAACCTTTGAGTTACGAGACCGACTCTCTAACTCTCTATCTCTTAGGCCACGACTTCCCCCAGTCTATCGATCTATCTATCTGTCTCTATCTCTCTGTGTCTATCTATCTATCTATCTGTCTGTGTCTATTTAATTCAATTCAAAATTGTTTTATTGGCATGACTGTAAATGATACAATATTGACAAAGCTTAGTATACATGTACAAAAATAAAAAAATTAATACAAATAATAATAATTAAATGAACATCACAGTAATAGAGTGGAATATTATAACATCTTAGAAGTATTACAGTTTTTCTCAATTGCTTTGGCACATTTTTCAAAACCATCTTACCACTCTCTAAACTATGAGTGCAAATGTCACAACTGTTTGCTGGAACTTCAGAACTTTATTGCATGTCTGCAAAATGTAGTTACTCACCCAAAACATTTCATTCATGCTTCAAAACCTAGTTATCGTGTCAGTAATGCCACCAAAATATAAAGTATTTTTGTCATCGTGTGAGCCACACTGGTCAAAATGTTTAGTTGTTTTTTCACCATGACAGTCAACCATGGAAATTAAGGTTTTATAAAAAAAAATAAAATAAAAAAATCTGATATTTGTTGAGAAGTCAATAGTACATAGAAAAGAAACAAAAAAAAAAAAAAAGTATATGAACATTCGTATTTATACAGTACATTTATTTTTGTACAAATGTATTACATGTAAAGTGAAATCTTGCTTGCCCAATTACTGTACATTTCATATGTTACCACAAATACACCAAATAACATCCATTAAAAAAAAAATATTCTTGGTGGACATCCTGTCGCTCTTGTTGGTCAGGCCAAAGATCACTGTGGTGGACATGTAGGGTAACACACTGAGGTCAGACACATCACACATTCACCTGCTGTCTCTCAGGCTGTGGCACATCCACACGTATCTCGCAGTGAGTGCTAATTTATTATTTATTAATTTATTTTTTTTAATTTATTACTTTTTTATTTTAATTTTATTATTTATTACTTATTTATTAGTTTCACTAATGGCTTTAAAGTTCTTTATTAAGTTGGTGAATTTGTTGAAGTAGAGGTTTCTTATGGATATGTATTTATGACAGTGAAGGAGGAAGTGCATCTCTGTCTCAATCTCTCCTGTCTGACAGTGAGCACACACCCTTTGCTCTGTGGGTAACCAGTTCTTTCTGTGTCTGCCGGTCTCAGTGGCTAGACTGTGCTCGCTGAGCCTGTACTTGGTCAGGATCTGTCTCTGCTTTGTGTCTCTGACACTCTGGAGATAATCTTCCAATTCATAATTTGATTTTAGAGTTCGATAGAATTGTAATTTACTTTGTGTTTTAGTTTCTTGATCCCAATGTTCCAGATATGTATTTTTAGATTGTCTGATCATTTGATTTATTTTGATGTTTGGATTAAAAGCAGTGCTGGTTTGAGATTGGATAGTGTTAGTAGAGTTAGTCAGGCTATTAAGTCTCAGAACTAGCTGACTCAGTGGACTCTTTTCTGGGTTCAGTTCTTGGGTTTGTATTGCTTTAAAATGTAGCGATTCTGTGGGACTTGATTTAAGATGCATCCAGAATTTGAGGGATCTTTTATGCATATGAATAATCTATCTATCTATCTATCTATCTATCTATCTATCTATCTATCTGTCTGTCTGTCTGTCTGTCTGTCTCTCTCTCTCTCTCTCTCTGTCCATCCATCCATCCATCCGTCCGTCCCTCCCTCCATCATCTATCTATCTATCTATCTGTCTGTCTGTCTGTCTCTCTCTCTCTCTCTCTCTCTCTCTGTCCATCTCTCTCTCTCTCTCTCTCTCTCTCTCTCTCTCTCTCTCTCTCTCTCTCTCTCTCTCTCTCTCTCTCTCTCTCTCTCTCTCTCTCTCTCTCTCTCTCTCTCTCTCTCTCTCTCTCTCTCTCTCTCTCTCTCTCTCTCTCTCTCTCTCTCTCTCTCTCTGTCTGTCTGTGTCTCTCTCTCTCTCTCTCTCTCTCTCTCTGTCCATCCATCCATCTGTCCGTCCCTCCCTCCATAATCTATCTATCTATCTATCCTGCATTTTTGTACGGTTTTGATATGGTTTGCACAAAATACGTATTACATAAAATACGCACAAGCTCAACTATGTACATTAATTATCCATCAATGCGGAGGACGCTGATCACTGCTAATATCCATCAAAGAGTTTATGTCTGATTATTTCCCGTTGCTGTACACTAGCGGCGAAGGCGTGCGCTGCAGCCTCTGAGCGAGCACTAGCCTGTGGAGAAGACGGAGTCCAGTGTGTGCGAGAGGAACAGTCAGGTTCGAGTTCTGTTGGGTTCAGCGCAGCAGAGACGCACCGCTTACTCTGTACTCGGACCGGGACTCTCGATTCTCCCTAAAGCAGAAGGCTTGCATTATCAGGCTGAATACCTCCCATGCTAACGTACATTGATATTTCAGGATTGAAGAGTGCCTTACTGCAGCTGCCGCTGGCTTGATATTAACTTGGTGAGTGGATCTTTGAATTCTGGATCAGCTAACTTGCTAATATGTAAACTAAGGGAATTTTATGAAAATAAAAACGTCAGTAGGTCTAGGTTTTGTCAAGGTTGGAACACGCCCTGGAGGTAGCCGAATTATTATAACCGCGCAGAGATAATGGCTATAGTGTTTAGTTGGAATGTGAAGCAGGCTAGGTTCTGTGTGTCCGTCCTTAGCATAACAGCAGCCCTAAAAGCTGTTTCAAAACATAGCGAGCTGTCTATGCAGACAGCATTTTTGGGCGTATTCGAGCGATTCCCCAAAAGCTGTCTAGGTAGGCAGCTCACTAGGTTTTGAGACACAGCTCAAAGTCTCTGGATCATGAACCTCATTTACCTTGTCCACAGTTTAGCCTAGCTTAGCCAGTCTGCTACTGCTCTGGACCTGTTTTGTGTTGTATAAACATCTACATTGCCCCAATATTTTCTAAACGCATTTGTAAACATAAAACAGCGCTGGAAATTGGGTTTTATGTGATAGTTTTATCCGTCCACCTCAACACAACTCAACATTAGCCGCCGTACTGAATCTAAACTGGTCGACTAGCTGTTAGCAAGCTAACAAGCCAGAGAAGAGAAAGAAGTTTGGACTGTGTTAAGTAAATTTTCTTCTGCGTTTGAATTGGATTATTTGGGAAGTTGTGTGGTTGTTTGAACGATTACAGGTCAGTATCTGTTTCTTTCTAGATTTATGGTTAATATTGAGTTAATATTACGAATGTATTTCCAAATGCATTTGTTACTCGAAATAGTTGTGTGGGTACACGTTGTGAATTTTACTGTTTTTCTTTTGTCAGATCTTTTAAATGCACAGTTTGCAACTGTAAAGGAAAGCAGCCTGGTATTGACTCAAATCTAAAGGTTATGTTTTTGTAAAGCAGATTAGTAAAACTAAAATGTCATTATTCACTGTGCAACCCAAATCAGTGCTTAAGCAGAATAAACAACACTATGGCAAAATTTACTCAATATTGTCAAATCTCCTGATCAGTAGATACTGTGGTGTGACCTCCACAAACAAATCAGTGTTTGGTTGTAGGGTTGTAAAAAAGAATGTGCTTGTTAGTTTATAATTAGATTTGTGGCTTTATTTAAGCCTTTCATGTATTAGGGAGCTCATAAATACGTTATAGTGCTGATGAAGTAATTGGAGTCTTAAGTTCTCTCATTGAGATTTAGATTAACCTTCATGTGTCGAGAAATGTAGCCGCTCTGGTCAAAGCGAGTTGCAAGCCCACCAGATAAACAACATTGGTCAAATATTTTTGCACATGCTAATTTAGCTGGGGTACACTGACTTTCTGTCTGAGCAGGGTCTTTGGGTAATATTGGCTGTAGGTGCTGAAAAACAGCTTTGTGGGAAATCTGTGCAGTGGTTGCGGCTGGAATATCTGTTAGTGCACAGCAAAACATGTTAGGGCAGCAGAGTGGTTTGTCTTTGGGATTAGGGCGAGAGGCTCTTGTTTTGCTGGTTGAAAAGCTGCATCTGAATGGAAAGGTTAGTAGATTTAATAATGAGAAATGACAGGCATTCTGAACCTCCTTGCTGAATAGCCAGAGACGTTGAATGTCTGTGCTCATGCAGGTATTTATCTCTGGTTTGAATGTGAATGACTGAGTCAGATGGAAACCGGGGGCATGGAAATAGGTGGCTCACAATTTGTGTGGCTCTGTGTGAAGCAAGATAAATATCAAATTGAGTCTTTCATTAAAGAAAGGAAAAAGACCTTGCTGGCAATGCAGAGAGAACCCGAGTATGACCTCGAGTCAACAAAGGAAGATTTCAGACCGCCACTGGCTAACAGCGAAGAGCTGAGAGTGGTGAACTTAGGGTGCTTTCACACTAGCACTTTTGGTGCGCACCCGGGTTCGATTGACGTCAGAGTTCGGTACGTTTGGATGATGTGAACACTGTCTTCCGAACTCGGGTGCGCACCCACGAACCGTACCCGAGTCCGCTTAAAAAGGGTGGTCTGGGGTAAGGTTCAAGTGAACTCCAGTACGGTTCGCTGCTGATGTGAACGCAATTGTACCAAATCATGGAAGTGAACCGCTATTAATGACGTATTATTTGATAAAAATGTGCGTTTGTGTGTGTTTCACTCACTTTCCTGACGAGTGTGACTGACGCGCTGCAAGCAGAGAGCTGTATATCTCATTTATATTCACCTTCAGAGTTCTTTAGAGCATTTGCATAAGGCAGACATAAGTGCCGTTATGTACTGAAGCTTTGGAAACAAAACCAACGGTTCAAAAGCATAAATATAAAATTGAAGAGAGCAATGCTTCGCATTTTGCCGTCTTCTCCTGCGCTATCGTTACTAAGCAACGGGGTAAACAGCTGCTGGCTTGATGACGCAAACGAACCGCGGTTCGGCCCCAAATAATATAATGTGAACACAGTCCAGCGGGGGGAGGGGGGAGCAATCGAACTCGGGTTCGGACCAAGCAATCGAACCAAGTGTGAAAGCACCATTAGAGTCAGCAAGTTGTGTGGCTCTCTCAACATCAGATCTGGTGTTTGTCTTCCATTCATCGTGCAGTGCATTTTGACATGCACACCTTAAAGTGATATTTAAAAGTTCAATACAAGTTAAGCTTATTTGTCTATTGCTGCAACTAGGGCTGTGCAAAAAAATCAAATGTGATTTTCAAGCTACACAAAATCGCGTTCAAAATCGGCAATGAATCGCCTGCGATTTTGAACACGATTTTGTGTAGCTTGTCAGTGATCTACGGCTCTGTGTAGTAAATGCCGCTCCATCTGAAAGCACGTGCTGGAGATTTACTACTAATCACCAGAAGCGGCTTTACTGATGAGATTCGCATGAAAATCGCATTCGATTTTTTGCCCAGCCCTAGCTGCAACTAATGATTATTTTGATAATCCATTAATCTGTCGATTATCATTGATTAATTGGATGCAAACTGCCAAATTATAATAAAAAAAAAAGTTATTACATCCTGCCCAGTGTTGTTCTCCAAACAGTATGCAAAATCAAGAGTATATGGATAGGCTCTCGTAAAAAAAAAAAGTATTTAAAACAAAACAAAAAAAAAAAACCGGGCATGTAGCAATTTAAATGTAAATTTACCGTCCAACAAAAAGAATATTCAACAAAGAAAGTCAGAATTATTACACTGTCTGTTTGATGTGCACGTGGGCGTTTGTTAAGTGAAGTCTGTGAAGTTTAATGGACAGGATGAGCCTTTATGCAAAATTGAATATATTTGTGACTTTTATTTACAAATAAGGATATAAGTAGGGTTGGGTACCGAAACTCGGTGCCATGTAACCAGTATGTACTAGAAACGAATCAGAACGCAGATTTCAGTGCCTCATTTCGGGTGCCACCTAAATGCCTGAGAGATCGCTTGAAATATTTGTCCTCTGGTTCTCCGAAATGGATGTAATCACTGGCACCGCACGTGAAAAATAATTTCCAGACTGAGAAAATGCACATGAACGCAAGTCGGAAATACAAATCCAACAAATCTTTGTAGTAACGTGAGTGTTCATGTTGTTTTCACTTCCCGACTTAAAAGCACAACTCAGGAAATGAGAGCATCTGAGGAGCATGTGAATGCAGTAATTACACTTGTTCTGACGGCAGCAGGAAGTCCACTGTTAGCTAGCTAAGCTAAATTAAAATGTCTAAAGCTAAACTTCCCTTGTAATGACTTGCAGTGAGAAGCGTTTCTAAACCTGTTGTCCAACAAGAGAGAACAATAATGTTTTTACTCCACAATACCAGTCAAATGCTTCCTTTTGTGATTTGATGTGGCTTCTGGTCACAGAATGAGGCAGAATATAGGCCTATGTTCTATACTGTAAAAAGGCTATGTCGATTAGTAGGGCTGGGTAAAAAAATATTGATATCTCGATATTAATCGATTATCATTTTTACGGAACGATATAGGTTCTTAAAGGGTTAGTTCACCCAAAAATGAAAATTAGCCCACAAAATATGACTGAGTATCGAACTCGATACCCAGCCCTAGTTATATAAAAAATTGTCTTTGATCTTTCAAGCTGTTTAATGCGAATATGGATGTGGATGTATTGAAGTATTCAAACAATAAATGCCGTTTTGGCGCTGTTTAATCTGGAGTGACAGACCGCTGTAGCGACTCGATCAGCAGACGTGAACTGATCATCTCCTCCACTTTAATACCAGTTTCAGCACACAATAAACATGACTAAACATCCGAAGGTAAGTTAAAAGAAAGGGTACAACTTTGCAAGCCGTATCCTGTCTCATGTAATCGCTCAATTAGTGTTTCCTCCGTGCAAAGACGTCAATATAACGTCTTGTAAACAATGTCACGTAACGTCACATTTACCTCAGAAAAACATATTTGGTGACCATAAACTCATTAGTCAGATAGAAAAATAAACTGTAGAGAGGGGCATTTTGCTAATATTAATATTCGATTCAATATTGCTCGATATTAAATCAAATCAAATCGAATTGGTAATCGAATCATAAGCTTGTGAATAAGAATCGAATCGAATCATGAAATTTGTGTCAAAACCTAGCCCTATCTATTAGCAATGGATTATAAACACTTAATTATTATGAAAATACTAAAGATGGCTTGAAGAACACAGATAAACCATATATTTTCGCAGTCGATATTGTCGATTTATTGTCTCCGATTCATCATTCCAAACGTTTATATCTTATTCTGCTACTTCTGTGATGCATATGTGGAGTTTCTGCGCGAGGGCGCCCTCCGGCGTCCGGTATAAATGAAACAGACGTTACATGTGTTTATAGCGCTATAATGGCCAATCCATCCTATTTTGGGTAAATATTATTTTATTTTTTGAAATTATTGGTTCAGGCACTGTTTAGGCACCGGTACCATTTTAAAAGTATCGATTTAGCACTGGTATCGTAAAAAAAACAAAACAATACCCAACCCTAGATAGAAGCATTTCATGGAGTTATGCACTGAGAGAAACATGTGATTAAAGAGCAGGTCATATGGTATTTTAAAGTGTCCTAATATTGTGTTGGAGTCCCCTACAACAGGTATAAATGCATCTAAGGTCAGAAAACATTGTAATTTTCTCAGAATATACATTTAATATTAGAGTCATTTGCCAATGATTTCGAAACGATTCATTCCAAGCAAGTTCGGAGCAAACCCCTCCCTTCCATAAGCCTACTCTGCTCTGATTGGTCAGCTGGCCAAGCCTGCTGTGATTGGCACAGAGAGGAGTCCTTGAGCAAGTTAGCAAGCGCTACCATTGACAGAGCACCTTTGTAGTGATGGGAAGTTCGGATCATTTTACAGACTCAGACCTTTGAGTCTCGTTCAGCAAAATGAACGAATCTTTTTTCGAGTCATTTCGTTCATTTCGTTCATTTTAACAAAATATAATTAAAATGTTACGTGTTACTTCCCTAATATGTCTACTACTTACGCAAACGTTGATCACACTACAAACAATACAAAATTATAATGCTATAAGAAACAGAAAATTCAACACAGCGTCTTCTCAACATGATGTAAACACACTAACTAGCGGAAGTGTTTGTGGGCAGGTCAGACTCTGTTCGTATTTCGCAGGCAGGCGGGGATTATGCAAATGTGTTACCCAGTGACGTATACGGTAACAGGCAAAAGATTCGAAAATATGACGACTCGTTAAGGCGATTCAGAATCGACTCTCTCTTTTGAGAGACAATATCTTTATTTATCATGCACTTTTTTGATTAACAGCTTTGCAGATTATTTTCATTTAAGGATAGCTATGTTATAAATTGCAAAAGAGATATTTTTCAAAAACCCATATGACCTGCTCTTTAATGCTTTGGCAGATACACTTTTCCTGCAGCAGCTCACTCTCTGTTCTCTGCCATATTTCAGATGCATTTTGACCATAGGAATACATTATTCACTACTATAAAATGGCATGGCTGGTGAATGTTTTCTGTGCACAGCATGCAGGCACAGTTATCAATGATCAATTCGGTAATTTTCATTATCGATTATTATCGATTTTATTACTTCTTGATGCCCTACATCTGTGCCATAATGTTGCTTACTACAAAAATAATTTTCACTCATCCTTACACTTGCCTTTAAGAGACGTTTTTGTAAAAGCATATAATTTGTAAAACACTAATTCTTCTGTTTAAACATGCATTTCTTTTGAGTGTTCACTTTTATTGTAAGAGGGGTTTGCATTCCAAGCAAAAATAATACTAGAAAATCACTGGGTATTATTCGATTATTATTCGAAAATCACACCCCTCCCCCGCATGCACGCACAAACACCCATAAACAGAGAGAGGGAGAGAGACGGGATTCAAGCTTTCAATCTGTATGATAAACCGTTTAATTCAGAAGATAGGCTACCTTAACTCAAGCCATATAATGATTGTAACGTGCTGAAACATATTAATATAATAAACATAACCGAATGATGGCACTTATTAACATAAGAGTCCGTCGATTAGCATAAATCAACTGCTCATAAGGCTAGGACATTTCAATAAAAAAAAAATGGAACCCCTAAAGGGAAAAATATACTTCAATATCTTCTGTCACAATTATATCATTGGGTAATTATACTGTATATAAACTGCGGACATCAGGGAGCCGATATTAATATGCGGGGCATTGAAGTCGCTTATGAACGCGCGCTTGTTTTTTACTTTCACTTTTGAGATTCGCGAACACACGTACAGAGCAGCACTCGGTTGGCAGTACTTACCACACATTTTACAAGATTAGATGTTTGTCAGCGGTGCTCAGGATCTGCAAATCATTCGTCATCACAGCCCTCTACAATGCGAGTAAATCACTCGCATATGTGACTAAATCTTACTCTGGGCGACTAAATGATGTCTAATATTAGCCAGTGGCTAATAAATTCTCAGATTTTACTCGCCAGTGTGTGAGTTGGAGGCTAAGTATAAGTTTAGCACAGATATATTTTCACTCGCCGTACACTCTCTGACTGAGCGATTCAGAGTTTCTCTCTCCATCAAGCGATTTGTGCTATCTTTCAGTTCATCTGAATGGATGTGCAACACACCTGTATTTGATGTACCGTAAACTCTAGTGTGAAGCGCACGACTCGCCGTCGCTTTGTCTCACACACACGCAGAGAGAGAGAGAATTGACGCGCTACATGTAAACGGTATTCTTTGTTGTATTTGGCTGGCGCTCACCTATTATCGTCCCTGTTTTGATTTCAGCAAATCAGTTCGAGCGAACGCACACAACCTGATTAATATCATATTATAATGCTCGACTGACTGATGTTAAGAGTGTATTTTAAGATATTTAAAAAACTGTGCCATTTTACAAACATTTATTATTTATTTATATATACATATATATAGCAGTCTGGCGAGTAAACTAAAAATATTTATTAGCCAATGGCGATTCAATTGCCAAGGTGTCCGTAGAGGGTTGCATCATCCTATCAGTCATCTCTCCTTACTCTGTTTATGTGGTAAGTGAAATGTTATGTACTGTAATGTAACAGGCGGAAAAATTTACTATATTTATTAGATTCAATTGCCAAGGTGTCCGTAGAGGGTTGCATCATCCTATCAGTCATCTCTCCTTACTCTCCTTACTCTGTAAGTGAAATGTTATGTACTGTAATGTAACAGGCGGCTAACCATGTACCTTTAGTGGCTCCGTAGAACGCGTTATTTGTTTTCCGTGGCTTTCTGAATACGGATTTAGCCACATCTCTAACCCAGTCGGGGGTGTTTGTGGTCCGCACAGATCTCATATTTGACATCGTCCCAAGTTCCTGT
>NW_015540909.1:401817-405513 GCF_001515605.1 Sinocyclocheilus anshuiensis
GAACTTTCATGTATTATAATGTAACAGTCTACCGCTAGCAAGCGGCTAACCATGTACCTTTAGTGGCTCCGTAGAACGCGTTATTTGTTTTCCGTGGCTTTCTGAATACGGATTTAGCCACATCTCTAACCCAGTCGGGGGTGTTTGTGGTCCGCACAGATCTCATATTTGACATCGTCCCAAGTTACTGTAACCGTTATATGCTACGCAAGTCTTTTTTTATGCCACGAAAGTCTACAGTGTGCACGTGAGACAAAGTGTTCTTCTGTTGTCGTTGACAGCTTTTAGGTGTGTTATTGGCAGCGCTACCCTCTGCTTACATGAATGCATCACCACCGCATCAGCACCGAAAAAAATTGAGAAATTCTTTAAGACAATAATCACACAACCTATTCTAGGGCTGCACGATTATGACAAAAATCATAATTGTTGATTATTCCCTTGAAATTGTAATTGCGATTATTAACCCTCTGGGGTCCGAGGGTGTTTTGGGCACTGGAGAAGTTTTGACATGTCCTGACATTTGTGCTTTTTTCAGTTGCTAATAAACACGGTGTGTGCCTGAGAGGGAATTGCTACAAGAAAGAATGAGGAAAAAGAGATGTATCTTTTTTGTTTGTAGTTTATTTAGAATATATATAACTATCACATCATTTTGGGAGTGTGTGCATCACATGGTCTTAGAAAACAGAATGCCAATTCTTACATTTTAACACTATCAAAAACCCAAATAATATTACCACATATTCTAGGAATAATACAATTACAATTACTATACTGTGCACTTACTCAGTAGGATTTTCCAGCGAACTCAAAACTGAACGACATGCGTGTGCCTTTCTTGTGCAAGATGCTGGTGATGCAGTCACAGTCCCAAACGAAAATTGAAACAGTTTCAAAGATTTCAGCGTCATTACTCCATAAGACACGGGTATAACACATTCAAAATATTTACACCAGAGCAGATATTCATGAACAGAAGCTTAGTTACATTCATAAACACAAGCATGCTTTGTATGTAGGCCTATACAATCCAAAAACTATAGTGTATTAAGCCTCAAATGTCAATGATTTAATTACCCATTCATAAAGACAGTCACATACTTCGTTCCTGAATGAATCAGCCGTTCGAACGAATTAATTAAATGAATGATTCAGTGATAAAATCAGTGACTTACCGCCACCTGCTGGCATTTCAGTTTCATTTTTAAAGTATCTTTTCTGTTATTTAAATTTTATATTTTGATATTCAAAATTTTATATTTAAAACATTAACCTCAACATGAATTTATGAATTTAATTGCACTCATGCGACATAATGCGAAATACGCATACAAGTCACTTGTGTGTTCTTCTGTGCCATCTTTCTAGTACAAATTTATTTCTTAAATACTGATTTCATTTGATTGGTAACTTATTCTTATTCTACTTCTTATTCTACTTGTTTTTATCCTGTTGTTTTAATTAGAAATGTTAAAAAGCTTATAAATATATATTTTATGAATTTGACATAAAAGATGACATGCTTTTAATAAAGTTAGATAAATCCCATTACAAATGTAATTCCCTGTAAATCACTTTGAGTCAAATATCACCTTGTAATGGGAAGGTTAAATTTTTTGATTATTGATTAGAAGGTGCTCCTAAATGTTTGACATTTAAGGCGCAAGCGCTCCTAAAAAGAGAAGTAAGCGTAGAGCCCTGTCAGCCCTAACCTATTTGATATTCTATCATTAAATCAACTAATCAAATATTCGAAAATCGTGACCCCATCCCTAATTGTAAGTGCCTCACTCTAATTCAGATTTTTGTTTTTTTTTTTCATTTAAAGAAAAGGACAGACAAGTTTAAACCATTTTTATAATAATTTTTTGTGGTCAACTTGAACCTGTGTTTTCCTTAAAATAGTGATGATTTTGTAACCCAGGGCTAAATGTTTATGCAGAATGAGGCTAGCAGCAGATGATTTTCTTATGAGGTTGTATATTTGTGCAAACAACAATAACGCCTGCAGCATTCCAAGTGCTGATATTCTGACCCTTTCCCCTCAGGTTAAAACCCCCTTTACTAGCGGATTGGACCCGGGTGATACTGCAGTCTGTAGCGCATCTAATGCTCTTGAGCTCTCGTTGTGCAGTGCCATGGGTTCACCTCTCATGACTGGATAGAGTCGGGGGTGGTCTGCCACGAGCAATCATGCAAATTAAGCAGGGCAGTGCGAAGCGGAGTGCGCTTAGAGCTCAATTTTACCCCTGCAGCACATCAATAGCTTAGCTTTCTTCTCTCTTTCTCTGAAAAGCAGTGTTTTTGATACATGAAACATTAGGACAAGTGGATTTACGTAACTGATGATGGAAATTGTTTTGAATCCCTATAGTTGCTGTTTACTGACATTACAACAAAGCTTTCAAATTACTAGTGATTGGGCTTTTTGCGTAATGCTATCATGTGTTTGGTTTTGAAAGAATTGTGAATTATAGTAATAATTTCCCAAATTGCATGGGAGCATTTGATTTGATCAAAATATCCCTGTGATCACTGGATTTCAAAAGGTATGATTTTTAAATCATAGTTTGACCCAAAAGTTAATTTGGTCTATTTCCCCATATGGTGTTCCTAACCTTTATGACTTTCCAATTTCCCAGCTGTTTCCTAGCTTTTCCCTAGCTTTTCCATTCTATGGAAGCAGTGGTTTCAAGCTTTAAGATTAAGATTTCAAGGTTTAAGAAAAAAGACCATTAAGTTGTCCATATGCCTTCTGAAGTATCATGATTAGGGATGCACAATATATATCACATATATATCGCTATTATTTAATATATGCAAATTTTTTTGTGTTGTCAGTGTCACTTTGGGAAATAAAATTGGCTGGTATATATATTTAATCTGATTAAATAATAGCCAAATGTTTATGGGACCCAACATTTTTATTATTTAAGCACAAATAAAATTAGTAATAGTCCTCCAATTTTCTCCAGAGATTTTCCATGGCATTTAGCCAATATATCAGTTGTTTGTTTATTATGAATAATTATTGGTTGTTTCATTAGGCAAAATTTAGATTGCATAGAATTCAATTTATATTGTACATATTGAAACCTTTTTTTTATCCTTTTTGGAGTTTGACAGTATGTATGCTTTCTCAGTTTTCCTAGAGAACTCTTTTTAAGCATTCATTCTGATGTGAGTCATTTTGGCTGTTCTGTTCTCGTAGATGTAGTTTTAGTACAAAGTCTCTGAATCCTATAATTTGCTATTCCTTAAATTCTTGGCATATGTCAACTTAGGGCTGGACAATAATTCAATATCAATATGTATCGCGATATAATTTTTTTCAATAACGGTGATATGATTTTTAAACACATTTCATTTATAATGTTACAAAAGATTTCTATTTAGATAAATAGTGTTCATATCGATATCGGAATTATATCGTATCAGCCGAAATTAAGAAATATATCGTGATATCAATTTTGGCCATATCGTCCAGCCCTATGTCAACTAGTGCTTGAGATGAGATTTCAGGTCAGGGTAATAAATGAAAAAATATATAATGACTATATCTAGACCATTCATTTTGTCAGAACACTTTAAAGGAGGGGTAAGCGATTTTTCAAAAACGCTTTAGAAAGCTGATTCAGGCCGAATAGCAAAACAAACTTGTAGCCAATCAGCAGTAAGGGGCGTGTCTACTCA
>NW_015540909.1:407350-407940 GCF_001515605.1 Sinocyclocheilus anshuiensis
TAAAAAACAAAAGAAGAAAACGTCTGCGAAACAAAAGAAGGCTTAAGGCAAGAAGTAGGACCCGTGTAAATATTGGATCAACTTTCCAGCGCTGGAGAGAACTCAAGGAGCGGAAGGCCTGCAATCGGACGCCGTGGTTGCTTTGTTACTTCTCGATAGGTGAGTAACACCGTGTCTGCGCCACAACAGCTGTCTGTCTAGTACTCTGGACGCGACAAAGCGACCGTTGAAAATCATTTGAAATTTGTGTCAATACGTCATAAATAGATTGCAGCAGCAGTTTACTGTAGGGGATTTGTCGTGTTGTGCCGCGCCCGCATCCTGTGTAGACCATAGATATGTATATATATCTATGGTGTAGACAGTATCACTGATTATAATGAGTTCCATAGTATTTTGTCGCGTCGCACCACTCGCGTCCGGTGTACACACGGTGTAACATTGGTTTTGCTGTTTCACAGAACTAATCGTTGTCTGCGTTGCGTACGTATGTGTAGAGCGGAGCTATCAAAATAGGGGCGAGACCCTTTTAGGGTAGGGGCATGTTTGTTTTGGTGATTTCAAATGTCAACATTGGCTACCAGAAATCG
>NW_015540909.1:410007-413142 GCF_001515605.1 Sinocyclocheilus anshuiensis
GTCTGCGGAACAAACGAAGGCTTAAGGCAAGAAGTAGGACCCGTGTAAATATCGGATCAGCTTTCCAGCGCTGGAGAGAACTTAAGGAGCGGAAGGCCTGTGATCAGACGCCGAGGTTGTTTTGTTTCTTCTCGATAGGTGAGTAACAGCTAAAGTCTGTCTAGTACACTGGACGCGACAAAGCGACCGTTGAAAATCATTTGAAATTTGTGTCAATACGTCATAAATAGATTGCAGCAGCAGTTTACTGTAGGGGATTTGTCGTGTTGTGCCGCGCCCGCATCCTGTGTAGACCATAGATATGTATATATATCTATGGTGTAGACAGTATCACTGATTATAATGAGTTCCATAGTATTTTGTTGCACCGCGCCACTCGCGTCCGGTCTAGATACGGTGTAACATTGGTTTTGCTTTGTTTCACAGAAGTAATTGTTGCCTGGGTTGCATACGTATGTGTGGGGCGGAGCTATCAAAATAGGGGTGAGACCTTTTTGGGGTAGGGGTGTATTTGTTTTGGTGATTTCAAATTTCAACATTGGCTACCAGAAATCGCTTACCCCACCTTTAATGAAGTGTCATGTATCATGAGTTGAAATGGGAAGTGCATTACATAATAGCCATGTACAGATGATCAGCTATTCTTGAGAAAATTGGTAACATATTATCATTTCCATGTTAATTTACTTCATGTCTTCCACCACCAGTGTTTGTTGTTCCAGGAAGTCAATGGAATACAGATAAAATATATAAAGGCATCAAAAAGACCTGCAAATGAAGCTTAACAGGGCTCCAGACTAACATTTGAGAGCAGTGGCACCAGCGCCACTAATGGCGCTTTTCCACTGCGTGGTACGGCTCAGAACGGTACGGCACGGTTTGCGTTTCCACTGCAGTTCAGTACCGCTTTAGAGTGGGCGGAATTATTCGCATGGCGTTTATAGTTGCACCGCCTCTACTGCCGCGACTCCTGAAAAACGTATTTATTCCGCATCGCCCCATCAAGCTCTCGCTGGATCCGCTCCTCTGCTATCCTCTGTACTTCCTCAACAGACAACAAAACAGACACTTTTAGGTTGTTAAAAAAGGTGCGCTTGTTCAAAACAGTTGCGTTCGATCCTTCGCTGGCTGTGCTGATTTAAATCTAGCGGTTCTGTTGTGTTTGTGTCGCAAGTTCAGTGACGCAGGTAGTGACGATTCTCTCCAGCCAATCCGTGATCAGCAGAGTTTACACGTCACGTTTTGGTAACGGTACAGTTCATGACTCGGCACGGCTCGGCTTGGTTTGCGTTTCCACTACAGTTTAGTATCGCTTTAGAGTGGGTGGGATTATTCACATGTCGTTATAGTTGCGCCGCCTCTATTGCCGCGACTCCTGAAAAATGTTTTCATTCTGCGTCGCCCCATCAAGGTCTCGCTGGATCCCCTCCTCTGCTATCAACGAGAGGAACGTCTGTACCAGGAGTAGATTTGGTAGCGCTGGGGGTGGTGTGCGGGAGTATTAAAATATAGATCATTGAATCATAAAATTACTATTGTTTTGCATTAAGAAGTGCAGTTACTAATAATATTACATGTTCATTTCTTGTTTATTTTTCTTTTGTTTATTTATACAGATTTGACAGTAAAGCACTAAGCTTGAGTTAAGATGCATATAAAATTTACTTTTATTAACAACACAGTAACAGGTGCAAAATCAAATTTTATGTAGAAAAATTATATATTCCACTCTTATTAAATGTACCATTATTCTTCTAGTATATGGAACTGACCAACTTCAGTGATTATGTGTGATTTAGTAGCAATTGGCCATATCGTCCAGCCCTAATTTTAAATAAGTGTTTGTTTACAGTTAAGTATATTTTGGTCATCCCATTAAAAATAACATTCAAACTGGATCATTTTAGAGCGTTAAAGTGCTGGAAATAGTTGTGTGAAATGCTTTAAAGTCATTGAAAAGTGCTTGAATTTCTCTCTCAAAAGGTTGTACAAACCCTGAAATGAATGATGTAATGCATTCGACTATTTCTACCACAACACCACGGTTACAGTTAGCGTTACCGCTTCTGGTTTCCTGACGTATGTCAGCGCTGTTTATAAAAGAGAATTCTGTGCAGAATTTGAATGATTCTCACTAGATCTCACAGTAACCTTATCATTGTGCAGCGAATTCAAATGCTTCTCACTGGAACTCGGAGCACTGTTGCATCTGTGCACGAACAGTGTCGCGAAATTAACTTTGGATCCAGAGTAAAGCTGTTCTGAGCTCGGACAAGTTTGTGTGCGTCGCGGTCCGTGCTGCGGAGCTGAAACGTAGCGCGGTTTAGTTTCGCTTTCGTTTCGTTTTCTTTCTGCAAAAGAAATGGCAGCGCTTGTGAGTTGGACAACGCAGTGGTCGCGCCAGTGCAACCGCTCACAAAAATTTGTCGCACCGGCAGAAAAAATGGTCGCAGTCTGGAGCCGTGCTTAATATCTTTCTTGATTAAAGAAGCCTGATTGTTGGGAGTTGGACACAATATGCTGTGTTATGGAATTTACTTTACTTTTAGGACTATCAAAAATGCCGATCATGTTTTTATTTACAATGTGATTACATGTCTGGTCAATAAAATTGTTTTGGATTTTGTTCTCAGACTTCTGATTTCCCCCTGGCGAATGATAAAATGGTAGAAAAATTCCATACTTAAAGACCAGTAAGCAACAGTGTGGCATCATGGATCAGGGTTCCCACGCTTCTTGAAAGTACTTGAAAGTAGAGGTCTACACGGAGGACCCGAGACCCGACGGGTTCGGGGCTATATTTTAAATGGTCAGCCGGGTACGGGTCAGGTCCCAATCTATTACTTCAGGTTGTTTAACATTGTGTGTAATACCCGAGTCGATCGGACTCGGAGAACACCCGGCTGTTGTCAGAGTCAGTCAGCGCTGTGCGTGTGTTGTTTTGTAACTTTCAACTTCGGTAATTTGAAATAAGGTGGAAAAAAAAACTAAACACGAGTGACGTCATGAGAAGAAGGGTGGGCGGAGTTAATGCACACGCACAGTGATAATGGATACCTTCATGAGTGATGTGAGTTATTATTGATTATTTCTTTAATAATATTATGAATGAACCGTCTTGTTGTTATATCTAAA
>NW_015540909.1:413350-413535 GCF_001515605.1 Sinocyclocheilus anshuiensis
GAGGAATAACGAACTTTCTTGGCAAGGAGGACTGTGTGCATCAAAGTCAGGTACAAGGGAGAAGGCTTCTGGCTTCTTGTAAGACAAAAAGTTTAATTTTCGCAACTTGTTTATCGACTTGTTAAAGGGGTCATATGATGCGATTTCAAGTTTTCCTTTCTCTTTGGAGTGTTACAAGCTGATTG
>NW_015540909.1:415869-417645 GCF_001515605.1 Sinocyclocheilus anshuiensis
ATTCAAGGCCTGGAAAGTACTTGAAAACAAACATAGGTCCTTGAAAGTGCTTGAATTAAATTTGAAATAAATTTTGTTTATGCAGGGATTAAAGTTTTCCGTCGCTACGATGGATTTCCGTCAATTGGGAAAAAAATTAGGGGAAAAGAAACATGTAGTGCGCTGTTGTTGTTGTTCTGTCGGCACACCAAAAATCATCCCCACCGCTGCAGCTTCTCAGTGACAACTGATGCCGCTCGCATCTTTCACAGTCGGGTTATTAGCAGAGAACGCAGAGCAGGACTTGAATTTCGGCGCGGGATTGCGGCTATTAATAACAATTCTACTCATTCCCGCAGGTTCCGTGCTTATAACGAGATGACAGATGAAGGAATGTATTATTTGCACGTGCTTTTGAGTCTTGAGAACTCTCGCGCGCTCTCATTTTCTGTGCACCCACAAATCGCGATAAGGAGAGTGACAGCTTTTAATAGGTAAGGAAGTTGGCAAATGTGATATTTATTTAATACAGCAGTTCAGTAAACAAGTACTGCCTGATTTTGCTTTATTTCTTGAATAATTTAATAATAATTTATGCATTTAGCAGACGCTTTTATCCAAAACGATTTACAGTGCATTCAGGTTATACATTTTTTACCAGTATGTAATGAAAATAGTTCCAAATATAGTAACCGCTCAGCCGCTTCGCATATCTAAAAGCAAACACAGCTGAGTTTCATTCATTCAATGAAAGTGCGTTTTTGAACGAATCTAGTGAGTCAGTGATTCATGATTACCCATTCATAAAGACAGTCACTTGCTTCATTCCTGAATGAATCAGCCATTTGAACGAATCAATTGAATGAATGATTCAGTGATAAAATTAGACTTGCCACCACCTGCTGGCGGATTTAGTTGAATTTTTAGCGTATAATTTCAGTTATTTAAATCATTTAATATTTCTGTATTCAAAATTGTATATTTAAAACATTAATCTCCACATAAATGTATGCCACCTCTGTAGTAGAAATTAATTTTTGATTAATACTAATTTCATATGATTGCTAACTTATTTGTCTTATTCTACTTCTTATTATATTGTTTTAAATAGAACTTTTAAAAAGCTTATAAACATACATTTTTGAATTTGACAGATGAAAATGATGCCATTATAAAGGTAAAAAGAAAATACTCCTGTAAGTCACTTTGAGTCAAATGTCACCTCGTATTAGGAAGGCAAATTTTTTATCAGAATTTTTTATTATTGATCAGAAGGTGCTCCTAAATTTGTTTAATTAGGAGGACAAGCTCTCCTAATTACAAGAAGAAAAAATTGCTTTTAAACTGGGTGTGTGGCAGGGTTTGGCTGTGGAATGGGGTTTGGCTGAGGAAAAATTTTTTTTTGCTTTAACCCCTGTTTATGGCGCTATTTCAAATATTGTCCTATATGTTCTGTCAAAGACAGAACGAAACGGCACTAATGATTTGGGGTGGAGATGGGGTAGCGCGAAAAAAAAACTTGGCGTGTGTGTTGATGCGCAGCCTAGAGCCCTGAGCGGGACAGTTTTCTTAAGCCCGCTCCCGCCGAATTTCTGACTATTACCGCCCACTCCCGCAACGTGTGTGTCCCGCTCCCGCAAACATTCTAATATTGTATATAATTTTCGCACATCAGGGAGCCGCTATCAATATGCGGGATATTGAAATCGCTCGCTGTTCACTTTCTTTCGATTTCGCGATTACACGCACTCTGTGTAAAGGGAGCACATCTTACAGTGCGTGCATAATTATTAGGCA
>NW_015540909.1:417693-417945 GCF_001515605.1 Sinocyclocheilus anshuiensis
ATCTTAATAACTACTATTATTTTTGTATTTAATCATTTAGAAGTGATATATAATTGTTCATGAAGGCTGGAAATGGAAAAACTCCTTATTAAGGTGTGCAGAATTATTAGGCTAGTTTTCTTTTACAGATGAAATGAGCCAAAAAAGAGATTTAATTCAGACTGAGAAGTCAAAAATGATTAAATCCCCATGAGAAATATTAAAAACTAATGCAATACAGAAATTTCAAAGTTAAGGCATGACCATTGGTCA
>NW_015540909.1:418432-422684 GCF_001515605.1 Sinocyclocheilus anshuiensis
CTCTTGAAGGACCAGCACCACATCCTCTTGTACCACTGTTTGAAGAATTGATCTTCCAGAATCTGGCAGTAAGTTTTAGGAGCTAATTTTTGTCAGTCTCTGCAAGACAGACTTTTCAGGATAGGAGATGGACTAAAAATGAACTCCCAAAACTCACTGCAACATGGAGCTAAAGAGAAGAATGTAGAACTTAAAAAAAAAATTGTGAAAAGCGTTTACAGTTTAAAAGCAAATAGAAAGTCACATTTTTAAATTTATTTTCTTTATATTTTTTTGTAGATTTGCACGTTCATGCAATATTTTCAAAAAATACTGACGTTTTGAGCAGCTGCATATTTGAGCAGCTGCATTCCTCTAGGTCAAAGATGAAAAAATTGGACTTACAATAAAAAGTAATTTACAAAATTGTTTATTTATAATTAATAAAGTTTATTTATTAATGAGTAACATCTCTTTTGAGTGAATGTGCACATTTTTAATGTTAACAGGTTTTACCATGTTATTACAACATTTCACCACTTTTTATTAATTAAAAAATTGAGAAACTCTTTCAAATTTAAATCTTGTACAAGAACTACAGCAAAAAAACAGTTTGATGCATATTTTATCAATATTTTAGAAATTGAATTTGAATATTACCAGTACTGACTTCAATGGATTTCATTAAATTCCTTTGAACACGACTGCTCAAAACGGTCTAAATTTATGAAACCTACACATTCAAAACATTATTACTCTGAAATTTTTTATGTAAATGTTAAGTGTAAGTGAACTGTTAAGTAATGTAAGGTCTTTCATGACACTACATATGCTGGGGTGTGAATTTGATAGGTGCATGATATAAAATAAATGGTGCTTTAAAAAGTCTTTGAAAGTCCTTGAATCTGGTGTTCATGAAAGAGTGGGAACCCTGCATGGATACAACTTTTGCCACTCACCTTTTCTTCAGAAAATGTAAAGGTCGAGTTGTTTGTATGCTCTCGCCCATTTCCTGAATGATGGAGGCCAGGAATATTGAAAAACATCTCATTTGTTGCATAACATAAGAGCCTGTGCTTTCCCCCCATGTTTGATTAATGCTCAAATGTCTCATGGTTGATTAGTTGACATGAATTAGCCTAATTGCTCTTCAGTAATTAAAGGCAGCTTCGTATGAAGAGGGACTCCTTGCCAAGGCTCAGCCAGCGAAGCTTGAAGTTTGAGCCGGTGACAGATAATGTATTGAACAGGCTCTGGAGTACGTCCTTTATCACTTTTATATTTGTTGACAAGTGACCCAAGATGGTGCTGGTTTCTGTTCGTGTGAAGTGTAAGTGCGCTTTGGGTCATTGACTGTAAGTTGGTTGAGTTTCTGCTGAGTGCAAAAGTTTTAATGACTGGTAATCTAAATGCTCAGCTGCTGCCCTTGAACTGCCTGTTTCGTTTCATTTGATGTGACAGGCCTGCTTGTTATCAGCCTTTTTAGGGATTTTCTGTTCATTTAACTTATCACGAATATTGTGAAATTGCATGGACTGTAAAATATCAAATATTTTAGGTGTTACTTTATGCACTGAAAATAAATTTATAACTTTACAGGGCCCTATGAAATCCATGAACTTTTTTCGTTTTCAAATTCCATTTAATTTTTTTCCCAAATACCCTTTTGTGTGTGTGTTGAAATGTTTCTGGATTACATTTTAATGGGTAATTTAAATTTAAGGTAAGCAAGAGGCATGTCTAATTAATCAAAATCATGAAACTAATACAATTTATAACAGGTTTAATGGAAATTTCATTTTTAGGGCCCTATGAAATGTTTTATTAATTTTCCCAAATTCTGTGTTTTCCATTTAAATTTTCCTGCATAATGTTTTAATTAGGGGTGGAACGGTTCAACTTACTCACAGTTCGGTTTCGGTATGGTTCGGTATGTGCTATGTTCAGGCAAAAATTATACTGTCAAATAAAAATAAAGAAAATAAGAATAATCTATCTAACTAGAAGCAACAGCACAAATAAATACAATAGAGTAAAGATACAAATAAAATAAACAGTGATTTTCAGTTTTTTTTAGGTAGGTCTAACATTAGTTTTTAGGTACAGAAATTGAATTAAGTAATAATATGTAAAACAGCATTGCATATTTGACTGTATAAATTAAAGATTAATCTTTATTAAAGTTATAAAAGCTATTCAATCAAGAGCAGTGAGTGATTTCTTTGTTGATGCTGTTTGATTAATATTAAGAAAGTGCTGTCACTTTAAGAGAATGCACTGATCCAGTGCACTGATACAGTACGTTCAGCCGGCTATGGCTGAGTTTCTGCTGAGTGCAAAAGTTTTAATGACTGGTAATCTAAATGCTCAGCTGCTGCCCTTGAACTGCCTGTTTCGTTTCATTTGATGTGACAGGCCTGCTTGTTATCAGCCTTTTTAGGGATTTTCTGTTCATTTAACTTATCACGAATATTGTGAAATTGCATGGACTGTAAAATATCAAATATTTTAGGTGTTACTTTATGCACTGAAAATAAATTTATAACTTTACAGGGCCCTATGAAATCCATGAACTTTTTTCGTTTTCAAATTCCATTTAATTTTTTTCCCAAATACCCTTTTGTGTGTGTGTTGAAATGTTTCTGGATTACATTTTAATGGGTAATTTAAATTTAAGGTAAGCAAGAGGCATGTCTAATTAATCAAAATCATGAAACTAATACAATTTATAACAGGTTTAATGGAAATTTCATTTTTAGGGCCCTATGAAATGTTTTATTAATTTTCCCAAATTCTGTGTTTTCCATTTAAATTTTCCTGCATAATGTTTTAATTAGGGGTGGAACGGTTCAACTTACTCACAGTTCGGTTTCGGTATGGTTCGGTATGTGCTATGTTCAGGCAAAAATTATACTGTCAAATAAAAATAAAGAAAATAAGAATAATCTATCTAACTAGAAGCAACAGCACAAATAAATACAATAGAGTAAAGATACAAATAAAATAAACAGTGATTTTCAGTTTTTTTTAGGTAGGTCTAACATTAGTTTTTAGGTACAGAAATTGAATTAAGTAATAATATGTAAAACAGCATTGCATATTTGACTGTATAAATTAAAGATTAATCTTTATTAAAGTTATAAAAGCTATTCAATCAAGAGCAGTGAGTGATTTCTTTGTTGATGCTGTTTGATTAATATTAAGAAAGTGCTGTCACTTTAAGAGAATGCACTGATCCAGTGCACTGATACAGTACGTTCAGCCGGCTATGGCTGCTATAGGCTACTTACCAAGACCGGTATTTTGACATAATTTTTGTGAGAATTTGTCCATTTAAACAATACTTCAGAGAGAGCTTAATATTTGTGCGCGTTCTGAGGCGCGGGTTTGTGCGCTTCGGATGAGCACACGCACAAATCTTCTCACTGTGATCAGTGTCACCAGAGCTAATATAAGTATAATCGTTTTTCTCTTGATGACATCTAAAAAGAAAGCTAACGTATATGTCAGAAGTAATATATATTATTAAATATTCAGGCTTCTCCACTTCCTAGCTTGTAAGATGTAAGTAAACGTATATGCGCATCCATAAGATATAAAATGTATGTAAACATATGCATCACTGCACAAGATATTTTTGAATCTGATTGAGAAAAAGGTCAAATTCAAACATTTATATTCATAATTTGTTTTCCCTATGATCAGATTATTTCAGGTCTATACTATTGTTGGGCGATATGGTCATTTTTCAAATCGTCATATTGCCAGTCCGTGAGATCGCCGATAGACGATATTATCATGCATGGGTGGGTGGGGACAAGAGAGAGACTCTCTGTACTTGTCATAGGCTATTTCATAACTATTTGGTGTTTTAAACCGCACGCACGAGAGAGAGGGAGCCTATGGAAGCACCACGAATCTAAATAATATACTTTCAAACATACTGATAAACTAACATGTTAATACAAAAATATTTAAAACAGCTAGTTCATATATACTGAACAAAATTATAAACGCAACACTTTTGTTTTTGCCCCCATTTTTCATGAGCTGAACTCAAAGATCTAAGACTTTTTCTATGTACACAAAAGGCCTATTTCTCTCAAATATTGTTCACAAATCTGTCTAAATCTGTGTTAGTGAGCACTTCTCCTTTGCCGAGATAATCCATCCACCTCACAGGTGTGGCATATCAAGATGCTGATTAGACAGCATGATTATTGCACAGGTGTGCCTTAGGCTGGCCACAATAAAAGGCCACTCTAAAATGTGC
>NW_015540909.1:423732-452441 GCF_001515605.1 Sinocyclocheilus anshuiensis
GTGTGTGTGTGTGTGTGTGTGTGTGTGTGTGTGTGTGTGTGCGTGTGCGTGTGCGTGTGCGTGTGAAATACAATGCTGAATGAAAAAGCGGGGCAATTTGATGATAATAGCCGAATTATAATGGGCCGCCTAATAATAATAATTATTATTATTATTAATACATTAATAGGAGAATGAGCATAATATCGTCTTGACTATCGACAAAGACATCTGCTATCGTCGATATCTCTGATTATCGTCGATACACGATACTGTCGTCTATCGGCACAACCCTAGTCTATACTAGGTCCAAACGAAATTACATTCAGATAAAGCTCAGTCCAATTGAGCAAGTAACTAACAGATTATTTGGTTGCATTTAAACACATATTTAGAACCACAAAGAATTCCTTTCATATAATATTCATTTTCAACTCTCGTTTGCACTGCGGGAAGTCTGCACCATAATGCCATTCGTTACACTGCAGCGTCACCGTTGTTGTGCAGCATCACGACAGCGCCAACAGCTGAGAAGCTCGCCAGTGGTTCTGTAACGCAATCACTCTTAATGGCATTGAAATGTCTGGGATTCTCTAAATCTAATGCTGATACGTTTCAGATGCATGTTATACAAGCAATTAACTCCAGTGCTCTGCTACGGCGGTATTATCAAAATAATGGACACTTTATTTTTACTAGAAACTCAACCAGCTGTTTTTCCACTGCTAATCTTTTAATGTTGAAGGGAGGCGAGGTAAAGGCATTTATTTTTCCTCTGAGTCCCGGAATTATCCTTCATTTTCTTTTCATAAGCCCTCTTATCATTAAAAGGTCCTACAGTCTTTTAGGATCTATTAAACGTGAGCGTAATTGTGGGGTCGGACTAATCTTTCCAGTCTAATCTTTAGTATATCACGGAGAGGATGGCTTTTCATTGGTTAAGCCTGATCCAATCAGAGAGAAAGTCATGGGCAATAGCTGTCAGGTCCCGTGTTTTATGTGCTAATGTTGCCTCATTCAACCCTAGTGACATTGGGGTGGTGGAACTTAGAAAATGAGATGTGAAAAACACCAATCAGCCCGAGTGATTTGTGGAGGCACCAGGAGAGCACTCGAGTGTGATCAAATCCTGGCTCGGGTTTCAAAAAACCTCATTATCTGTACTCCCACAAACACAAATTATCGCTCCACCCTGAAATGAATTCTCGCATACACCCTTAAATCACGCTTTCTTCTCTCACTTTAGCTACTACTTAGCATTTCACCAGCTCTAGTGCTATAGTATCCCACAGGCTTGTTTATACATCCAAGTACATAGTTGGATTTCATGTACCTTGTCATCCTGTTCAAGGAGTTAAGGGGACGGTCCCGCTGAGTGCTCCCCACCTGTGTCGTCCTCTGCCCTCTCCGCCAGCCCCCACACCCCCTCCGACGCTGATTCTGTTGAACGTGCAGGGAAGAGTAATTAATCTCCAGGAGAAGCATGCCAGATCCGACCACTGCATAACAATTTGTCTTCTTCGCCGGGGCGTTGGCAAAATTTTTGCCTGGCGCGATCTCCCCTGCTCTCTTCCTGTTGGAACGTAACACCGAGCAAGCTGTCGCTTCGCCTCTCCGTCAACACACCAGTGTTTGTGTTCGCTTCACCCCAGTATTGGCTTCTCGTCATCCGAGCAGGGGTACATCAGCAGCTGGCTGCTTATCTTTTGGCATGCCTGAGACACTCCACTTCATTAATAGGGGCCAGTGTTGCTATGATGGTGCCTGGAGGTCAGATCCACATGCGGTCCACAGTGCCCCCCTAAAATGGAAATAAACAAACTTGAGTCAAGATCTAATCTAACAAATAAGGAATGTCACCTTTTTTTATCTTTTATTGGTTTTAGTTTAAAGGGATAGTTCCCACAAAAATGAAAATTCTGTTGTTAATTACTCACCCTCATGTCGTTCCAAACCCGTAAGACCTTCGTTTGTCTTCGGAACACAAATTAAGATATTTTTGATGAAATCCGAGAGCTCTCTGACCGCAATGCAGCTACCACGTTCAAGGCCCAGAAAGGTAGTAAGGACATTGATAAAATAGTCCATGTGACATTAGTGGTTCAGTCGTAATTTTATGAAGCTACGAGAATACTTTTTGTGCACAAAGAAAACAAAATAACGACTTTATTCAACAATTTCTTCTCCTCCGTGACGGTCTTCGACGCGCATTCATGAGAGTACCATGATGCAAGGTTGAACCACAGATGTCACATGGATTATTTTAAAAATAAAATATTTAAAAGTATTGAAAAACGGGTTTTAAAAGTATCGATTTGGCACCTGGATCATAAAAAACCCAAACGATACCCAACCCTACTTACTAATACTATTTTATCTATTTAATTTGAATGTTGTGTCACCATTAACTGACAGCAGAGAACCATAAACATACAAATTCTTTCTTCTGCGGAAAACAAAAGAAGTCATTTTGAAATATGTTTTGGTTTTTTTCTCCTCGTACAAAGAAAGTCAATGCCTTTTATTGTTGGTTTGAGCTCATTGACTTTCAGTGATGGAAAAAAAAACAATTGAAACATTTTAAATATCTTTTGTGTTTCATAAAAGAAAGGAAGTCGTACAGGTTTGGAATGACATGAGGAGAGTAGATAATGACAGAATTGTATTCTTGGCTGAACTATCCCTTTAATACTGTGCAAAATAGTTGTTGCTATTTGACATTTCTTGATGAAATTGCTTAAACCCACTTTTATGTCTGAGACGTATTAACTTTTCCATATACGTTCCTCTTAAATTGTGCCATCTGGTCAAGTTTTTTCCTTCCCCACTCCAACAAGCTTGCAGATTGAGTTCATTTGGAGAGATCAGACAAGTTTCTCAGTAACCAGCCCATTCTGGGTTAAATTTGTCTTAAGAAGGCCTGCACATTTCCTGACAGATGGACAGCATTTGGAAGGAAAAACCGCTGCTCTTGCTCTGAACTTTTATAAGCTGCTGGTTGTAGTCTGGGGTCTGGTAAAATGGCCACGATTGTCGTTTGAAATTTTAAGGCTCTTTACAGACAGCCGCATCCTGACCTTGTTTCCATCAGTGGAAACAAATCAAAACAAACCTGCAAGTTAATGGGATTTTTGTGTTTCTTGCCGATGAGTTTACACCTGTATTGTGAGGAGTGTGAGCATGTAGTTGTGTTGGCATCTGCTTGCGTTCTCTGATCTGGTCACACTTGTCTTTGGCGGGGCTCCAGGAAGGCTTTGCTCCTCTGGCCGCGAGCGGTGGTAATGCCTGGATGACAGAGCGTCTTTGTTTCAAGCCTGTAAACATCAACACGCAGAAAGGAATATAGTATCAAATGCACCGAGCTGAAAAAGCTGCAACATTTCCAGCACACCTGCCCGCTCGTGGTTTCTTGGCGTAGTCCGATTGCGAAAACGCGTTGGAGCCGTGAAAGCTTTAATCTGTGTGTGATCCTGTAATCTGGCAGGCGTGAACTGTGCAGCGGCGCCGCTGCAGGTGGGCTCTGCTGACGGCAGCGCTATTGCCACAGCATCTGTAATCACCACTGATACCGGCTAAACAATCTCAGCTGTGTTTAAAATGCTATGGTGCTATTGCTCATACATGGGATTATGGTTTTTCAAAACGCCTAACTCTAAATATTTAATGTTAGCACATAACTCATCCTGCACCATTTGTGCTACAGACATGAATGAGATCTTGTGTTTCTAAGCATTCAGCGAATCACAGAGCAACAATTGAGATGGTATGCAATGATATTTGTTCAAATATATTACTTCTCTGAACAGATTGTGCACATTGCAGACTAAAACCTGTATCCAACTCAAGTAAGCTTTTTTTTTTTAATGGATTTTGGAAATTTGTTATTTTTATCTTGCCGTTTCATCTTGGTTTGCATTTGCATTAATATTTTAAAATATTTGCATAAAATTGCGTAATGATGCATTGATAGTAAAATTTATTTCAATATAAATACTATTTCTTTTATAATTTTTTATATTGAATTTTTAATATACGTATGTATTCAAACACTTTTTTATTTTCTAAATTAAAAATAAACCTAACAAATTGATTTTGATTGCTACTAATGAAAATATGAAATGTAATGCTACAAGTCTACTGTATAAAAATTGATATTTTGAGATTTGCTACATTTTGACAGTGTTATTAAAGAATAAGTTTAATCTAAGTGAATGGTTTGGCGCTAGCAACGCCAGGGTCGTGGGTTTGATTCCCAGGGAAAGCAAAAACTGATAAAATGTAAATGTGTACATTTAATGCAATGTCATTTTAAAACTAAATGCGTCCATCTAGCATGTTAACATTAAATAAAAATAAATAAAAAATAAAAACATTGAAAAGCAGTACAGTGGCCCTAAGGCTCTTCCTCACAAAGAACGATAACTATATTAGCATCCACAAAATTGCACAACAACATACTGTTTATTATGGGTGCGTGTTGCAATTATGCCATCTGCTGCTTTAAATGCTCAAGCTCTTTAAAGTCTTTACTATTGTCATGGAATTAAAACAGTTATTAAAACTTTTTACAATTATAATTATCACAAGGGTCGTCTAAGTGCTTTCCTGTGTTTAAAACAATAAAGCATCTACATAGCCGTGTCCTGGAGACCACATGCACCTTCCTAGCATAATGGAGTTTTTTTCAGCAGTTTTTAGTCGGAGTTTGGCTCTCTTGTCAAAACTGACAGGTAAACAGACTCAAATATCAGGACACAAGGCTGGGCTTCCACTCTTCACTTACAGTCTTGTATGTGACTACTATTTGTCTCTCTCTTGTCTGAACATGTGTTTGTGTATGTGAAAAGGTATTAAAAATTGAATGCATCAGCCTTTGTAAATGGAAGACTGATGAAATGTCATTAGGTCATGCTTTGCCGGAGCTATGGCCTTGTTTTGCTTTCCAGCTGCTGCCTTTTGTCCCTGCTTTACGTTTGCTTGACTGTATTTAGGCATCAGTGTAGATTTTTTCCAATCCGTTTATTTTCATCAGGCCTCAGGTGTGGTGGTGGACAGGGGTTATTCACTGTTGTATGTGTGCTGAGACTGATATTCGCATTGTTAAACGGGCCGCCAACCAACATTTTTACATTCCTCTAATAACGAGTGATTAAATTCCCTAATGAATCCATTGGTATTAGAAGAACATCGGCTGCTTCATCTGTGTTTATAGCTGATGTCAGCAAGTTTGTGTTTTAATTACATAACTTACATATTCATCATGTGCTTTGAGATCATACCTTACAGATTAAAAGTTTGGGGTTACTAAACTTTGGGAAAGTCGTGGCCTAATGGTTAGAGAGTCGAACTCGTAACCCAAAGGTTGCAAGTTCGAGTCTCAGGTCCAGCTGGAATTATAGGTGGGGGGAGTGAATGTACAGCGCTCTCTACCACCTTCAATACCATGACTGAGGTGCCCTTGAGCAAGGCACCGAACCCCCAACTGCTCCCCGGGTGCCGCAGCATAAATGGCTGCCCACTGCTCTGGGTGTGTGTTCACGGTGTGTGTGTGTTCACTGCTGTGTGTGTGCACTTAGGATGGGTTAAATGCAGAGCACTAATTCCTAGTATGGGTAACCATACTTGGCCACATGTCACGTCACTTCACGTCACTAATACTTTTTTAGCAAGGATGCATTAAATTGATCAAAAGTGACAGTAAAGACATTGTTACAAAATTTGCATCAAATCAGCATATTAGAATGATTTCTGAAGGATCATGTGACACTGAAGACTGGAGTAATAATGCTGAAAAATTAACTTTGCCATCACATAAGTTTTATTTAAAAATATATTTAAAAAAAAATCTTTAAAATTGTAATAACATTTTACTATATTACTGTTTTTGCTTTGTACATACTTTTTTTTTTTGAGCAAATAAATGCATCCTTGGTGTACAAAAGAGACTTCTTTAAAAAAAATAAAATTATTTTACCAACTTTTTTGACCAACCAAACTTTTAAAGGGTTGTGTAGTTAAAAATCTTTCGTTTACTGCTAATGCTTAGTTATAATTTGTTTGTTAAAATGTTTTAAATCTATATATTATATGCATTTCTTGTATTTTATGATTAACTCATATTACGCGATCATATCGCTGTATGAATGAATGATGCGCGGTTTTGTTAACTATACTGAAGTGACTTGCGGTGATTTCAGCGTCTGTCTTCTCACTAAATGAGGATATGAATACATCTCCAGAACTGCTCTGAGAGTCACTTCATGAGCAGTTTACCATTTCATTCGAATAAAACTAGCGTCATATCATATACACACAGAACTGTAAAGGTGTTCACGGCAACCTGTCAAAATAAAAGTTCGGTTTAACTTAGGGATGCACGATATTATCGGACCAATATCGGAATCGGACGATAATAGCTTTAAATGCAAATATCGGCATCGGCCCGATATGAAAAATTATGCCGATATGTCTTGTCGATAAGAGGAATACATTACCTCACATGTGCTCAGGGTGTGCTAGCGATTAGATCACGTCAACAGTGCGATTAGATCACGTCAGCATTGTGGCTCATTCTTGAAGCAAAATTTTGCCTGAATGGTGATTAGATTCACTGTTTTAGATCACTGCATTTAAACTGAGAATGCACGTACAGAATGACCCGTTAGGTGCATGATAGAGTAAACGGTAATAGCACATGCAGCAGCCTCCCCCCGGGTCCTAAAGCCCGCTCCGTAAGGAGTTTTAATTCTGTAGGGGGCGCTGTTGGCCTACTTCTAATAAAATGAAAGCAAAATACACAAATAATATTTAGACTGTGTTGTGTGTGTAACTTCATAATTGTCATTTTCTTCAATCATATAATTATTCTAACATCTAAAATACTTTGCGTGTAAAAAGTTTTTTTTTCTGCCAGTTGAAGGGTGGGTACATTGTGAGCACATGATCAGGATGGTACCACCTTCGCCTCATTTTTCCTGGCTCAAAATATATATATATCTGAAGAGTTCATTTGCAAAAACCGATAAACGCCACTTTAAAAAAAAAAAGAGCTGATTGCCGTGCATTATTCTCCACATATAGCGCGATCTGAACCCTAAACACGTTTTGTCAAAAAAGCCAGTTTTGTCCACTTTCAAGGCATCGCGAGTTCACGTTTTACTGCAGAAGCCGACAAGCACCCTTGTTTTTGAACAGAAGCCGATAAGACCATTTTTGCGAATCAGCGCGCTGTATTCAGCTCAGGTGACAAGGCTACTTTCACTTTGAAAAGACGTGCAAGCTGAGAGGAGTTTTGTCAAAGCTGACAAAGGGATCGAGGATGGATAATTTTGACGAACTTGATGAACCTGTGATATCTTCTTCAGGGCGAAAAAGGAAAATAAAAGCTGAAACATTTTCACGGAACCTTGCAAAAGCAGCACGTTCCAATGGTGAGGGAAAAGCTCAGTGTATTGTGTGTAATCACATCATACAGTTTATGATCACAACAACAACAATGTTTGTCAGGCATCTACATTGTCATCTGAGGAACAGCATTGCCACATATTCTAGTTATATTTGTTCCATGAAGTTGCATCATTGTTTATGCATCTCTGAGGCTGTGAAGAATTAAATTATCTTGAGCATGTCTGGAAAGGTCAGCGACAAAAGCGCACATTCGTAATCTCAATCAAATGCGAGAGTGTCTGAGCTCCTCGCCTCTGCAGAAATATTTTATTCGTAAGACATGGATTATATGCATCACAACCCATGAGAAGTTCACAGAGCAGCCTGCTGCTTTCGGGCATTGCAGCAGCGTTGTTTTCCTTAGCATTTGCTCACTTGTATCAGCTGAATTTTGGAGGACCGTTACACCCTTCTGGCACAGAGGCAGTTTTGATTACTTTTGCAGAGGAGAGGAATTGAGTTCAGAAGTCAAGAGCAGTGGCAAAAGGACTGCCTTGTTTTTCCCCCATCCACGTTGTTTTGGTGGACAGCCGACAAAAGGCCGCTTTGTCATGGAGAACGGCATTGAAACAGAGAGCAGAGACAAGGGAATGGCAGAGGTTAAAGTCCAGAAGCCCCTGAGCTCCAGCAGCTCTCCCTTACTTCAGGATAGAACCTATCAGCCTTGGCGTCAGTCCTTTGAGTTAACGAATGGATCCACATGATCCTAAAAGTCTTAGTAAATAGTGCTACACTACGGGTCTAAGTTTGAAATTATTTTGAAAAAATTATAAAAATATGATTTTTTGTTTTTGTTTTTTGTTTTGTTTTGAGAAGAAGTCTCTTGTGCCTATCAAGGCTGCATTAATTTGATCAAAATTTATAAAAACAATAATATTGACAAATATGATTACAATTTAAAATAATTATTTGTTTTAATGTATATTAAAATGTAATTAATTTTTTAGCAGCCATTACACTAGCTTTTAGTCTCACGTGAGCCTTCAGAAATCACTCTAATATGCTGTAATTAGCATTCTAATATGCTCTAATATAATTCTTCTTATCAGCAATGATGAAAACATATACTGATACACTGTCGTTCAAAAGTGAGGCAAGTAAAAATAATTATAAGAATTAATATTAATATAGTAATAATATTAAAATTATTAATATTTTTGTTAATAATATTTTTATTCAGCTAAGATACATTAAATTGGTCCCAATTTAGTGAAAAATTGGTAATTTTTTAATGTTACAACTCTGTTTCAAATAAATGCTGTTCTTTTGAACTTTCAAAAGAATCAAAGTATCTTTGATGATGAAAAAGTCATGGTTTCCACAAAAATCGTAGTAATAGAAGAAAGAAAATAATAGTGTTTCTTGAGCATCAAATCAGCATATTAGAATGATTTCTGAAAGATCATGTGACACTGAAGACTGGAGCAGGCATAATGTCTGCTGAAAATGTAGCGGTGCCATCACAGGAATAAATCACATTTTAAAATATATTCAAATACACTGTAAAAAAAAATCCGTAAAATGGACGGTAAAAAACTGACAGCTGTGGTTGTCGGAATTTTACCGTAAAAAATATGGTAGCAATATTTTAGCTTTTACGGTTTAAACTTAAATTTACATTTAAATTCCGTAATTTCATTAACTGAAATAATGTTAATATACCAACCTATTGAAGTACTGAAATCTGTTTTGTACCTTTGTAATACACTGATAACCACCAAATGCAGGTGGTGATGAGAAAATCACATGATGAACCAAAGCCCATCACAAGCAGGTTTTAAATAATAACATATAGAAGGTGCACAGTGTCATTCACACAAACACTAAACATCATCATGGTAACACACATGAAACTGAAATAATGCAATAAACATTTATCTAACAACATTAGGTATAAAATACAACCCTAATATACAAAACTGATAAGAAAAAACTAAGAAGAAACAGTTATTTAAAAAAAAAAAACATCAAATTTGAAATGTAATGCAGGGAATTCTAGAAATGTCAATTTATGGTTATTCACTGTAAATTATACAGTCTTTTTCCACTTCCAAAAATGGTATACTACCGTAAAATTACATGTCATGTTCCGTACAGTTTTTCACCGTATATAGTAGGGGAATTTACCGTTAACCATTTAACAGGTTCTTACTGTAGCATTTTTACAGTCTTTTACCGTTAAATTCAGTCATTTTTTACAGTGTAGAAATCAGTTATTTTATCTTGTAATATTCACAGTATTATTTTTTACTGTAAAATCAATGCAGACCTGCAGGTCTTAAAAACTTAAATGCTAAACTGTCATAGAATGTGTTGAGTTGCTGTTGCGTTCTTCAGCAAAGCTCTTGACCTCATATTGCTTCAAGAGATCTTTAAGGTTGTATCATCATTGTGTCTCTTCCTCTAATCTCTTCATTAGCTCTATATAATTATCATTAGGGACATCTCTTGAGACGCCGTGTTTATGCATATTCAAGATTGATTAGTGCTCTGCTAAGTCCCCTGCTCCAAACACATTTCCATTCATGCGATTTTGCTTCCTATAGAACACCTTTTACTGGCTGCGCCTTAAAAATGAAATTATTCTGAATAGCCATGTGTTTTTACCACAATCTTCTCCTTACCAACTTGTGTTTCCGAATTGCTGACACGCGGGCTGCTTTCATTTCCCCATCTGAATTTTTTACGTGCTCGCCTTTGTTGTTCCACTTTCTACTGCCTGGAACCCAGAGGCAAATCCGATACGTAGCATCAAACTCGCGTGGGTAATTTTTCCTTTCCTCTGCTGTCTGTATTTGTTAGGATAAATGTAGGCCGAGAGGAAGGGAACAAGCCTGTGTGTCTCTTTGTAGATGTCTCTGTTAGCTCACGAAGATGACAAGCAGCATTTCTCACGATATCTTTTACTCTGTCAAGCACACGCTGTCCTGGGCACAGATGGTGCTGGGAAAGCAGATGGGTCAGTCATTGTGCTCCCCGTTGAAAGATTGGTTTTATATAAATGAGGACTACAGGGTTTGATATGAAGAAGATTGGATAAGATTAAATTTGTGTTGTTGTGTCTGTATCATCAGTAGAAAATGATATAAAAAGCACAAATGGCTTTTTTCCATTCTATTTGCTAAATTACCATAGGTCAGAGGTGATCACCTGATAAACCAGATCATCGGAGCGGATAATACAGGCTTCTTTGGAAGACTGAGTCGAGATGACCAGCTTACGGTCATCAGCAGAACAGTTCCCATAATTCCTCCATGAGCCACTGCCATTAGCTAATAGAAATGGAGGATAGTTTGTCAAGGAGGCTGTTCAATGCAGCATGGAGTTCTCGTTTAGTAGCCCTATTCGGATGGTAATTGTTTCTCATGGGGACATCTGTAAAAATTCATTTGCCTGGCTTCTCAGTGATGAAGTGTATGTGAATTTTGGGATCCTATGAACCTGGAAATGCACTTTTCATGTAGTCAGTCACATATTCAATATTTATTTAAATATCCTATTTAACTCTTTCCCCACCAGTTTTTTAAATGTTGCCAGCTACCACCAGCATTTTTGATCTCTCCCTTTTCTGCAGAATGCGATATATCCACTCAATCAATCACAGCGCACCATTCCACGCACTGTAAACAGTAACAACCAATCACAGCACACCACTCCATGCACTCTAGACAGTAATGGCGGCGCTTTGAATACACCCGGCATCCTAGTTTTACTCATCTATTTTGTACTTTGTGATCAACAAACAAACAAAAAAATTAGGGCTGCATGATAAATCGCATGTGATTGTCATGTGCATCTCATCAGTAAAGCCGGTTCTGTGCTTTTGCAGTGTTCTGTGCTGGATCTTGTGTTCTGCAGTGAGGACCATCTCCCGCGATAAGGGTAAGCAATAAGCGCGATAAGCAATCCTCCCGCGATAAGCAATCCTCTTGCTAGGGTGCGTCGAAAGATGATGATCTTGTATCAACAATGGCCAGAGATATTGTCAAAAACAACAATTATAGGCAATATTAAGTGGATTTGGCATTTCCAATTAATATTGGCCTGTTACATTGTTATTTTTATTAGGACTATTATTATTATTATGAAGTTACTTTTATTATTAAATTAAAATTACAATTAATTTGCCCCGCAATATTAGCTACCGCATAACTGACGCGCTGCGAGGATAACAAAAGATTAAGCTATTTACTCCTCGATTAAAATGTAAAAAAAAAAAGTATTTTAAAACAGGTCTATATACAATGAATTATAGGCCTATAATTAAAATATTAACTCAGCAGTCATCAATTTAAAAATCAAAATCAATGAATAAAAAGCTTTAGCCTATTTAAAGCGCCAGCTTTCAAAAACAACCTGCTTAACATGAAATACGTTTCTTGACCTTTTTTTTCACTATGTACGGGCCACAAGAGAAATATTAAGGGAATAAATGAAAACAGCTATATACCGTTTTCAGCATATGTTGAAGTAGATTGGTCTCTCGTCGTCTCTTGAGAGAATATGCGGCGTCAGATGCCGAAAGCTCCGTCATTCCGTTTTTACTTTCTCTTTCTGTATAGTGAATCGACTCAGATTAAGACGTTCACCGGCATAACTCTTGCACAAAGTTTGCACTTTGCTTATGTGATATCCAGTGGCTCGCCTTCATGGTTTAAAACAGAAATATTTCCAACATTGCGACGTAAGCAATTACCACCCCCACCCCTCATATCGAAAACGTACCGAACCGTGTCACCACTGTGTCGTATCGAACCGAACCGATATGAATTATATTCATATTATTTACATCATATATAAATATATTTAATATAAATGTAAATGTAATTAAATATATACATGCACGTGTGCAAATACATACATGCAAACAAAAACTTTTATTTTGGATTGATCGCGATTAATCATTTGACAGCACTAAATATTATTCTTGTAAACAGAATTTAAAATGCACATTACTACAAAGCAGTTACAAAAATGTTGACATTATGGCTGATATTTAAATTTGACAATATTTTGTGTAAAGTAAAACACTAAGGCCTGTTTCACACAGCAAGCGTAAGCGGCGCGTATTTATTTTCAGCGTGCATGTTAACAAATGAGTGCATTCACACTGGGAGCAGGAGCGTCTCGTGAGCAGCGCTGCAGCGATGGTTTCGGCGCCAAGTCTATTTTTGCTGCTGCGCTAAATTCAAATATGTATATACCCATTTTAACTTGTTTTTCATTTTTAATTGCCATAAGCAAATTATAACTTAACATTTTATCACTCACAATGAACAATTCATCTTGCTCAGGAACTTAAGTTACAATGGAGTATATAAGAGATTCATTATTCACTCATTATTGACAGTTTCTCTAAATATTGTATTCTGTAAATATTGCACACGTGTTCAAACTTACGCCTTTTATTTATTTTCAGTTCTTCAGTTACAGAAACTGAGCTATAGACACAATAAATGCACATGAAACATACTGACATCTTCAACATTCGGCCTAATAAACATATTATGAATGCTCAGCATGTTCACCTTGGTTAGAAACACACCTTTTCATTTTTTAAATGAATACTTAAACATAATATTCTCACTTAACAATTAGCTAAAATAGAATGAATAATTATATTGCTCCAGGTCTTCAGTTACAAAAACCAACAAGGCACAAATTACAAACAAAGACACAAGATAAACACAGACACAAAAAAATGGTATAAATCATATTGAGAAATATAGAAAAATATTAAGCTTTAAATTACGATTGGCTAGAAACGCACAGCCTACTTTTTTATGCAGCTCTACATAAATAATAACTTTAAACATTTTGACATTCTTACTTAGCTTAACGATTAGTTAAAATCCAACGAATAATTCGCATTTCTCCCGATCAGTTACAAAAACAGAGCTTAATCACAAGTAATTTACATAAAGCATATTGACAACTTCTATAAGAAATGGACATGGAGATTATGGACACACACTAAGCTATAACTTGGTTAATAGCGCATATCTGGGTAAGCACCTATGGGTAAAAGTATGTATTATAAAAAAAAAAACTGTATAAACAGCACGTTCTATATTTGAGTATGACTGAAACGACATGATAGGAGCTGTTTTTGTTGTTTACCATTTACACGCGAATCCCCGTGTTAACAAACTTTAGCCGCTGCTGTGACGCTGTACAAACGCTTCCAGTGTGAATACTCTAGTGAGTCTGCAGCTGCAGTGACGCTGTAGTTACGCTGACGTGAAGCTCACGCCTGCGGTGTGAAACAGGTGAAAGACATGAAATCAATTGATTTTAAATGCTACAAATGAATTTAGGCATCGCAATATTATAATGTACAGTATGGGGGAAAAAAAAGTTCATTTTGAGATGAAGATTGTTAAAGGGGTCATATGATGTTGCTAAAAAGAACATTATTTTGTGTATTTGGTGTAATGAAATGTGTTTATGCGGTTTAAGGTTAAAAAAACACATTATTTTCCACATACTGTACATTATTGTTTCTCCTCTATGCCCCGCCTTTCTGAAACGCGTCGATTTTTACAAAGCTCATCGGTCTGAAAAGCGAGGTGTGCTGTGATTGGCCAGCTATCCAGTGCATTATGATTGGCCGAATACCTCAAGCGTGTGACGGAAATGTTACGCCTTACCATACTGTGATGCCCTGTCAGGCCGGAGCGACGATTGGCCGTTAAATGATAAAACCCATTATAAACGAGGCATTTGTTGCATCCAGTGGGGACATAGGGCTAGAATGAGCGGAGGCCGGTGGGCTTGAGAACGGTGCAGCCGGCGGATTCGACGGAGCGTCCGGTGGGCTTGCGGCAACCACATGTGACGACCCCGGGGAGAAAGGAAAAATTGAAATCGCATCATATGACCCTTTTAAAGATTACCTATAAGTGAGCATTAGATGATGATAAATAGAGGAAATGAACACATCACAACTAAATATCCAATATCAACCAATACTGATAAATTAAAAAAATCTCTAATATCAGCTGATGATGGATATGATATGAATATATCATGCATCCCTTGATTATACTCGCGCAAAGTTAAGCAGGCATGTGTGCTGCATATTTATGTATGTATGTATGCATATATGCATGTCTCTGAAAAATCCTACTGGAGCTCACGCTCTTCAAATATGCTTTGAGAAGCTGTGGTTTGAAGTTCATGCCATCGCTGGGCAGCTATACATTACTGTCTGTTGAGCAATTGATTAAAATCTGTCGGACCATTATCATCATCACACCACTTAGGATGCATGAGGGATCATAACAGAGCCAAGCTTTTACTGTTCTAGCTTTATTTTTCACCACCCACTAGTACTAGTACTAGTACACCCACTAGCCAAAGTACTTCTGCCAAAAAGACTTGGGATTCTCAAAAGCCTTTGTGGTTAATAAAAAAAAGTCCAAATTGAGGGGTGATCTGCGAAAGAATTAAAAAGAAAGCACTCGCGTACCCCTTTTAGTCTGGGGAGGTTTTATTCATGGCAGTCTGGAGGTGGTTTTTCAGTTGAATTCCTCTCCAGAGATGTGCACCTACCTACACAAAACCCTCCTACTGTGAAGCCATTATTGGGTGATGGTAATCAGTGAGCATATTTAGCCTTGATTCTCATGTGTGGCTCCCAACACCGAGTCCTGCTTGTCTGTTATGGTAAACTCTTTACATAAAAGGTAAAAAGGTTACAGTTTGATTAAATGGTCTTGATCTACCACTTCTGCTTTAGAACATTAGGTATTAAAGGAATAGTTCAGCCAAATTAAAATTCACATCTTTTTGCAATCACATTCCCCTCTCTTTTCTCTTATTTCATGTTCTCTCATCTGTACCTATCAAAGGTGGAAAAATAAAAGCAGTTTGTTTCTTGGCTTGTTTCTCTGCCTTTGATCACTAATTAATTCAAATTCATCCGCATGTTGTAATTCAATCTCATTGATGCAATTTCTAAGTGTGGCTCTGGTTTTGTACAATAATCTAATTAGAAGAACTTTCCAGATGTGTTAAACAGATTGAAATTAAAAATCTGCTTGATTTCATTTATGGTACATGAAAGTAAAAATTAGGGAATGCCAAGCCCTTTAAAAGTAGTTTATATGACTTATTCCAAGTTTCTAGCTTTGTGTGAGAAACCTTACAAAAATGTCATTATTGTTATATATAAGGTATAAAAAAAAGTTGCTACATTTTGAGTGGTCGAATGACAAAAGAACCAAAGGCATGTTTGTCACACAAAGCTTTCAGAAGACTTGGGCTACATCACACAAATCGCTTGCAATATGGATTTTAATAATTATGAAATATTGTTTATTAGGGGTGGGAATCACCAGAGGCCTCACGATACGATGTTATCACGATACTTGTGTCACGATACAATATTATTGCAATTTTAAATATATTGCGATATTCTGCGATATATTGCAATTTATGACCTTTTTCCAACTTCAAATTATGCCCCCAAAGGAAAGCTTTGACAGCATCTGTTTTAACTAAAAAGAAACATTTCTCAGTTTGTTTATCTCACTTCAGTTTTATTGTTGCAGTGCAAAATGGCTAGCAAAAGTGAAGAAAACCCTGGCCGACCGTCACACAGAGAACACGCGATCATGCAGGATACAAATGACCTCTTCACACAATCTCACAGCTGGATTCGACTAAGTTTGCAGGGTTTGTGAAATTAAATGTTCATTATTCATTCAAAGATTTGTTTCAATTATATAAATGCGTATTTGCCGAATGCTGACGGCAAACGAGAAAGTATTATAATGTTTGCCTTTCTATAACTAATAATATAATACTTAGTATACATTTAAATTCCTTGAACTGTTCTATCTGATTATTAGACCGACTTCTATCCTCAAACGCATCGGCCAAACAGGAAAAACTTATCGGCCGATGCGGCCATGGCGATATATCGGTCGATCACTAGTTATTTTGTTACAAAACAGTTTTAAATGTCTTTTATGTCAATTTGAGAAGTTTGTCTGTCCTTGTTCTTATGTTTATAATTGTTGTTTTTTAATTATTTTTTTCCTTTTATTTTAAGTGCCGCTTCTAGTCCCCCATACTGGTCACTGAATATTTGCATTAATGCAATGCAGAATCATGACAACTTTTTTGGGTGAAGTGTACAGATGTCCCATTGGCTCGGAGCCAGTGTGAGAGAGTTACGGGTTAGCTGACAGTCTTTTGGCTCATTGGGCCACTGTTGCATTGTCGCTACATCTTGCATTCACTGATCATGCGCGTGTGTTTTTATGCCTTGCCAACTTAAACATTTGGTTTTCTGTGATGTACTGAACATTATTGTTGTGAACTCCGTTAACATTATCTGGCTGGCTGACATAGACGAGGTCTGGCGAAGTTGCAAGAATGACTTGTGATAGTCTTGAATGAAATGAGAATAGATGGGCCATAATTTACATCATAATGCAAACTTTTTCGTAGGGTGGGTTTCTTTGCTCCAGCATAATGCTCAGGAAGGGTGCTGGGTCTCAGTGCGCTCATAAGCCACCACCTGGGTTTGGGAAAGGACCTGGATTCATGCCAGGGTCTGCCGTGGAGAAGGCCAAGCCAGCGACGCATGGATCCAGAGCTGTCAGGGCTCCAGCTCCTCCCGCTCTGTCAGCCTCTTCAGCTGCTGATCCAGCCAGACAGCTGTGAGCTGCATTCCAACCCGGATTTAGGGGGTGAAAACCATTACTTTTCCACTGATATCCAAGATGGGTATCTTGCACCGAGAAAGATTGGACCAGCTCTGTGCAATGACCCAAGTCATAATGTTTATTAAACGTATTAATTCCGTCTGTTCACATTCCTGTGGGCTTCTATGAAGGTAAAACAGTTATTACTGCACGCTGCCGAGTGAGAGATACCTCATGAAATTGAAGTTAGTCCAGACATGGACTAAAAGGCTTTTAGTCCATGTCGGTTCACTCTGAGGTGTCTATATGCTGGTGTACTAAAACAGAAGTTTGCAAAATAAAACAGAGTGTAACATTTTACAAATTTTTAAAGAGCATAGTTTTTCCAAAAATATTTAAATAGTCTTCTTGTTCTTTCATCTGTTTTTGTTTTGTTTTGTTTTTTTTGTTTTGTTTTACTTTGCTTTGTTTTTCTTTTGTTTTTTTATTTGTTTATTTTTGTTTTGTTTGTTTTTTTGTTTTTCAGTTTGTTTTGTGTTTTTTTGGATTTTGTTTTGTAATATCTTGTTATATCTTATCTTTTAACTGTTTAGTGCTTTGTTTTTTTGTTTTTGTTTTATTTTAATCTTGATTTAGTTTTTTATTCTACTTTGCCTATTATGTCACAGTTTCTTGCACCAATTTAGCTTTGTAAATTTTCCTATCTCGTTTTGACCCTTAGAGGTAAACAGGGTGTTTTTGCTTTGTGAATCAATCTTTTATGATTGGCTAACCTCTGCACTTTAAATTCGGTATGGCTGCATACCTCAAACCCTTTTTTAAAGACACAAACCTTTTAAATGCAAAGTATTGAATGGTATAGAAACTCAATGCCTCGAGTTGCTGTCAGCTGTCCCCTGGTCACAGAATAATGAAGCGTAATGGAAATCTCGCTGCGCTGTTGATGAAATATTGAAGTCGTAGCCCAGGGACAATGTTTGTGACATTTTGTCAGTTTTTAAATGATTTTCTGTCTGATGCAGAAAAGCATAAATGCCTTTTTCTAAAGGTAATACTTCACTGTTGTCATTGTAAAGAAAGAGCTCTAGATAACAAAACCACCATAAAAGTTCTGAGCAGCTGTTTAGTGAATGCTTTTTCTGTTACATCTTGGCATTTGTGTGTGCGGGGGAGCAGGGGAAATAGCTATATTGTGGTATGTGGTTCTGTAGTGATATCCTGGCTTCAGGGATATGAACTGTGATAAAGAGCAAAGCAACTTCTGTTTTGGCAAGAGGCACAGGAAAAGAGATGACGGGCCGAAGGCATGAATTTGATAAATTTACTTTAAATGTGCAGCCATTTTAGGAGGGTTTTGTCCTCCTCTCCCTGTCTTATACTCTGTTCTGTCTAAACTATCTTATGACAACAAATCATATTTGGAAAATAGGGAGATGTTGGGCATTTTGACACACAATTTGCAAGGAATTTGATGCTGCTGGGTCAGTGACAAACAAGAGTGTTCAAGATAAAGAACATTTTTCCAAGTTTAAAACTGAATGTGCAAAGTTTATAGGAAGGCATTCTCTGCATTCAACTTGAATATTTGTGAATGTACACTACAACTACATACATATACTACATCTTAATCATTTTCTAAAAAAAAAAACAATAATAAAATAAAAAAAGTTAATAAATTGTAAATATTATGTCTTTTGGGGAGTGACATTTTTACAACCTGAACCAACTTTGCCTTGTCATAGAAAGGTTAAATTAGTTGATATATTAAGAGACTTATCGACCTTGACACAGTCATGAGGTCAAATATATACCTACATGTATCTGCACAATTAACTGATTTGGCAAACAAAAGTTTTTCTTACATTTTTTACAAAACCACTTTATTTCTCTCCCTTGTAATCGTAAGTGATTATGCTACACTACCTATGGTTTCTTTTTCAACAAAGTCATACTTGTAATGAGGCTTTTTATCTCTGCAGTATATTATATTCTCAGCCATCACCGCTTTGCTGAGGTAACAAAAAAATGTCAGAAAGCTGTCTTCAGATGGTGTAGCTTCATGTAAACTCTTTTCTAATTCCGAATTGGGATTTTGTATGTTTGTTTTCAGTGATTTTGCCTGCAGCGATCCTTCATAAAGTTTCTTGTTCAGTCTGTGAGGGCTCAGGAACTCGTGAGCCCCCTTAATAACCCACGGATTTGCATTTGTCCAGAAAGCGAGCTTGCTGCAGTTGTGTGAGCCGGTGAGGAACGGTCTCAGCTGTTCAGACAGGCACCAGTGAGGTGTGAAGTTGTTATTTTTGGCTCTATTCCTTGTGCTCACCTACACTGTGTTTTGATGCTCTTTTAAAGTGGCTCTTGCCAGCCGGATATATAAGGGGTCTTGGCCCCGAACAGCTGCAATAACCATTCTTTCTGTCTGTGCTCTCGCCGGTCACCCCTCAGGACCGATGACGGCACCCGGTGCTGATTTTGTGCACCTCTGATTGTAATCTGCCACTCAAGGCCTCTCCACGCGAGCCTCTTGATTAGAGAGCGGTCATTAGAGCAGAGAACGATACCCTCCGCTTGAGTGCCCGTGCGTCAGCGTTTGCGGCCGTCTGCTGGATATCTTGCCTCTTGGTCAGACAGATCGGCGTTATGTTAACCCTTTTGGAACGTAGCTGGAAAAGCATGTTGGTTCTCTTGCCTCTTTGCCTGGATGACAGACTGCAAGATACGACTTTTTCCATTTTTTTTTTTCATTTTTTTTTGGAGGAACTGGTTGGCAGGAATCCAGAGCTGCCACTGTGTCATTGCCAATCCCTTGGTGGCTCCAATCCAACTGCTCGGATTCAGCACTTTCCCCCTCCCGCTGCTGTAACGTGGCCTTGCTAAGATAATGTATCTTTTTCGAGATAAAAGCGCATGTCTCAGCACTAATATTGATGTGAAGTTTACTCCATTTGTGAGAGCTCCTTGTTCTCGTTTTCTCCCGTCAGGGGCTACAATGCGTACTGTAGCTCATGCATGAAAGCTCAATTTCAAGAGTTTTTGCAGGCTGCGAGTTCCCTGACTGCTCTGGTAGGAACCGGATAAATTGACCTGTGGTTGCCGGAGCCGTGGAGCATCAAAACAGGGCAAATTCTGCTTGAATTATTCATATAATATATCTCGAAGCACACTGACTTGCTTTTTGAGGGCAGTAACTGGATTTAGATACTCTAAATGATCTCTTAATGCACTCTGCAGCTTCAGCCAGGCAGTGAACAGCAGTGACTCACCCATGCTGTTATTTAGTTAGTTAGTTAATCTTCTTATGGAGTGGCATGATTATTTAAAGGGGTAGTTGTCATCATTTACTCACCCTCATGCGGCTCCAAACCTGTTATGACTTATTTTCTTCTGTGCAACATAGAAAAATATATTTTGTATATAAATCTTCCATTGTATGGACAAAAAAAAACACACACTGAAACAAAAATCCTTATGTTCCACAGAAAATAGGAAGTCATACAGGTTTGAAACAACATGAACGTCAGAAATTTTTGGTACGGGTCTCTTGGTTTGGCAAGGGACTGAACGACTGAATGCATGCAAACTGAATAAATGCTGTGTTGTTTTAATGATATGGCAAAAATATTGTATTATATTTTTCTTTAGGCAGGATCGTGATCCAAGATCTGATCATGATTCTGTTTTATGTTCGTTTTAAGTTATCAAGCAGTGCAGCAGGCCTACATGGTAACGAAACATAAACGAAAAAGACTATTTAACAGCCATTCGCAATCTAATATCAACACCTCTAGTTTTAACTACATGTGGAACGTCTGATGATGATTCCAAATCGTAATAAAATTGCAATGTGAACCTACAGAAAGCATGATTTCTACACCACCCCCTTAGTGTGCAATGAGTTTTTTTTATTTTTTTAGCATTTTCTTTAAAACAGGTATCAATCGGAGGAAACCGTTTAATGTGAAACTTTGCACATTATGTGCTTCTTCTGAGTTCATCTTTTAGTAGCCTATGTTTTATTAATAAGGTGTGTACCGAATTTGACCTTATATAATTTTTAAGTTATGTCAAGTTTTTACTTTATAACAGTTTTCTATGGGGGAGAAAAGCATAGAAATATTGTCTTTCCATTTGGATTACGGTGCTGTTATCTTAGAAGTAGATTTATGATTTATGATAATCTTTTAAAATCATATACAATATTATCTGTGATATTGGTTGAGTGGTTTTTGTTTTAGGATATTAAGCCACGTTAACATCTGCAGTGCACACCATACTAAAGAAGCTCAAAAAAGGCATAAGGAAATAACAGACACCACGTTTTGTCTGTTCTAGAGACATGATTTGACATTTTTACTTTATTTGATCTTACTTCTGTTCTAGTGACATGTTGTTACAGCTTTTTGATAATTGGTTTCCTTTAAAAAAAAAAGAACATTTCAAATTCATAAACAATGAAATGCATTGCTGAATGTAAAAAGTGTAAGGAAATATTGTGTTGAAATCGTGATTCAAATCAAAATCACAATATTAATGAAAAAATATATCATACGTAGGCTATTGCACAGCCCTAGTCTGCAGAGCAGAATAATATGTCATTATAATATGAAAGATAACTTGATGTTGCTAACGTATCTGAAAAAGAACGAAGGAAACTGAGTTGAGCTGCTTAGGGTAAAGTGCACAATCCAAGTTGTCCTGAACATGAGACGTGCTTTATATTAAGTGCTTCAAATGAACCCATAAACTGTGAAGTTTAAAGTGACTTGCCCTTCTGCCTGTGTTGTTTAATACATTTAAGACCAGTTTTCTTCAGCGCATAAATTACATCTTAGGCTTGTAAGCTTATCAGTAAATGTTAGGAAGTCAGCAAGTATTTCCATTTGGCATAAAGGCTCGTCCTGGCACCAATGAGTCTCTATTAAAATTTAAATAGTCGGAGCACAATAGAATAAGAGTGCAGTAATTCTGACTAAAGTATACATTTTTCTAAACTGTTTTGCATCCAAAAGTGGAAGCGCTTTAAATATTTTCCCCCATAAACTGCAGTGCAAGTAGTGTGTTGCAGCAGTATTGACAGAGCCATTGTTTAGTCAGTAAACTACTGCTTAATAAAAAAGGAATTTTAAATGGTGTTATCCCCGGCTGTACCAGAAACATAGCGATCTGTCATTTCAAAACTGAGGTATATACAGAAATGTCCCGATTTAATACACTCTAAATCCGTCCAGTAGGGCTGGGCAAAAACTTGAATGCGTCATTTACTACACAGAGCCGTAGTTCACCGACAAGCTACACAAAATCGCATTCAAAACCAGCAATGAATCGCTTGCGATTTTGAGTAGCTTGTCAGTGATCTACGGCTCTGTGTAGTAAATGCCGCTCCATCTGAAAGCACGTGCTGGAGATTTACTACTAATCACCAGAAGCGGCTTTACTGACGAGATGCGCATGAAAATCGCATTCGATTTTTTGCACAGCCCTACCGTCCAGCTACTTGAATTGAATGAATCTAAGCAAGGCCTGTTTTTCTGCAGAAAACCTGGGTGGTAATCTGTCTGAAACCCACCAGTGTGTCCCTTATACTCTCCCCTGCTTGCTCCTGTTATTGCTTTGTTAATCGATGTGCTCTGATTTGTTTCGCAGGAATGCCTGCAGCGTCTTGGAAGACTCACCTGCAGATCCCGAGCTCAGGCGAGCAGAGCCACTTTTGATGAGATTCTGGGAGGATCACACTGTCAACCAGAGGTAGGATGGGAGCCGGTCAGGGTTTATTGCTTTACCAGTTGGAACGTTGTTGTGTGGCCTTGCTGTTTCTTGTAATGTGCTTGCACCAGCTGCTTGCCTGTCAAAGGACAGAACACAGAGTAAATACATTTTAAAGTCCTCAAATGGTCACACGGTTTATGTAGTCACATATAGTCATAGCACTGACTTCTGACTTAGTAGCATTAATACTCTCATGAATAGTCAATTTGCAACTTATAGGGGCAGTATGTAATTTGTAATTCACCCAAAAGTGACAAAAATCTGTAATTTTTCACTCATCATTATTTAGTTTCAAACCAGATATTGTGAAGACTGTTTCAACTGTTTTTGAAAGTCAATGGAGTCCAAAACAACATTTGATTTCAGGTCTTCTAATATTGAAAGACGTTTTAGGGTGCTTTCACACTTGGTTGGCTTGCCTGGTCTGAACCCGAGTTCGATTGCTCCCCCTCCCCCTGCCCCCGCTGGACTGGATTCATATTATTTTATTTGGGTCCGAGCCACGGTTCATTTGCGTCATCAAGCCTGCAGCTGTTTACCCTGTTGCTTAGTAACGACGGCGCTGGAGAAGGCGGCAAATGCATAACATTGCTCTCTGCACTTTTATATTGATTATATTTATATTATATTTATTTACATTTTTGACCCGTTCGTTTTGTTTACAAAGCTTCGGTACATAACGGCACTTACGTCTGTCTTACGAATGTACTGCAAATGCTCTAAAGAACGCTGAAGGTGAACAGAATTGAGATATACAGCTGTCTGTTTGCAGCGCGTCAGTCACGCTCGTCATTTTTATCAAATAATACTTCATTAATAGCGGTTTATTTCTGCGATTTGGTGCGATTGCGATCACATCAGCAACGAACCGCACCGGAGTTCACATGAACCGTACCCCAGACCACCCTTTTTAAGCGGACTCGGGTACGGTTCGCGGGTGCGCACCCGAGTTTGGGAGACAGCGTTCACAATCATCCAAATGAACCGAACTCTGACGTCAATCGAACGTGTGTCACACAGTGACAATCACAGTGCTAGTGTGAAAGCACCCTTAATTTTAGTATCGACTTCCCATCCTATTCATTTACCAGGGGGCGCAAACTTTTCTGGGTTCTTTGCTTTGGTGAGCTGCCTCGAACTACCAAAACAAACTCCAAACGAACTTCATTTTGGCCAGATTTTGTTTAAAATTATGGTGCACCAGTCCGCTCTTCGACTTCACTGGAATTACATCAGGGTCTTTAGGTTGCAGGTATGATTGCCTGGCCATGCTCCATTATTCTATTAATAACAATGGCAAATTGCCACATTCTGGCTATGGTTGGTTAGTAGGTATTTAAAGGGATGTCTATAGAAACCTGTATTTAATATATGATCATCATATGATGCGATTTAAATTTTTCCTTTCTCTTTAAAGTGTTACAAGCTCTTGGTGCATAAAGAAGATCTGTAAAGTTGCAAAGATTAAAGACTCAAATCATGTGGTTGCTGCAAGCCCGCCGGCCGTGCCGTTCTCAAGCCCGCCGCCACTCACTCAAGTCCGCTGTATGTGACGCTGTGTTTCGTTGTGAAAGCGAAACTACTTTGTTTGGCCTTCCAAAAGAGGACACGACTAGAAATCAGTGGTTAAGTTGTATTTACAACATTGTTCCAGAACAAATTAGGTTCAAACCAAATATTCAGATGTGTGCAGCACATTTTATGGAGGACTGTTTCCTGATCCTGGTAGAATAGAGATGAGCTTTGTAAAAATCGACGCGTTTCAGAAAGGCGGGGCATAGAGGAGAAACAATAATGTACAGTATGTGGAAAATAATGTGTTTTTTGGACCTTAAACCGCATAAACACATTTCATTTCACCAAATACACAAAATAATGTTCTTTTTAGCAACATCATATGACCCCTTTAAGTATTGCGTTGCAACAGGGTTTGAAGCATCATGTATGAAGCATTTCACTTCTGTGTTCAGTGAGAGACAGAAAAGCACACGAGTTGCACTAATGGCAGTTACCAGTGTTTTTGATCAGCCAAAGATTTGAAGAAGAGCCCGACTGTATCCCTCACACGGTTCACATTCCTGCCTGTGGGAATGCATGAAAAATGAAACCTTGGATTCCTTAACAAATTGAAATTCTGCCAATCTGTTGCTTTGCTGTGAGCTGTATTTTATCATTTAGGTTAAAATGCCTCAAATAGTCACTGCTAAACATTTTCAGATGTTTATGCTGTTGTAACATACCTGCACATACAGTCTCATACAGCTGTGTACCTGGGGACTGATGGTGATGTGATGTTTACGGGCATCATTGATCTTTACATCAACTCCTCTTTTGTTTTTCACCTTATGGAAGTGAAGGTGGAAGATGAATTATAAACGTTCATAAATAATTGAGAGCCATCGGCAGAAGTGAATTATTAAGAGGTGAAAAAGGCATCGCTCTAGATGCGTCGTGATGTCAAATCAAGCTACTTTTGCTTGAAATTTTTATTTTAATCAAACATTTTGATCAGTTTCTCAGAAAACAAGACTTCTGATATGGTGTCGTTTTGCATCTCAAGTAAATCTATAGTTTAGATATTTGCACTGGAAAACAAGACAAAAAATACTGAGGAAAAACATCACTTTTGTGCAGTGTGATCAGAAGGTACTGTAAAAAATTATAACCATATTCGAGTTAAGCTGTTTCTTTTCAAATCAATTAAAAAGTAAAGTATATTAGAAGTTGTGTTTTTCGAACTTTAAAGTGTTGCTCATTGTCTGCTCTCTGTCTAGACATGAACATTTAGAGAACTTATTGACGCATTGTTCCGTTCAGTTTGATCGTTAAATGTTCTTTTCTTGGTCATAAAGTCTTACATTTACTATCATAAAACCTACAGAAACCCTGAAAAATATAACCGACTGTGCTGTTTTATTTAGTTGAGTAGCACAACTTTCCCTTTTAAAGCATTTTGCTTCCCATACACTTCATAACGAAATTAAACTGCATGTCAACATATAATAAAAAAAAAAGATATAATAAGCTGTTAACACTCACATACCAACGGTTAGACTAGTGTACTTCCTCCATAATTTGCATGTGGGATTTCTCATGTTTTTACTAACCATACCACACTGAGTTCTCAGTGCTGATTTGACATCACTGCTGCTATCTTACCTAACATAAGAGACAAAATGAATACTAACTAGGAGATGTGTAGACCAGGTGAGCAGATTTCAGATTTAAAATGTGAAAAAATTCTGTCTTAATATGTTTTGCCGTTTAGACACACTCATCAGAATCTAGGCTGTGTTTCCCAAAAGCATCGTAAGCCTAAGTAGATGGTAGGAACTGCTGGCACCAATGGTTTCTATGATCTGCTTAGGTTTACAACACTTTTGGGAACTGCAGCCTTGGTCTATGCCAGATACCAAGTAGTGGCTTGACTTTGACTCAATGTGAAATGGCTTGGCAAGGTCTGGAGATTTTCCTCCTTTTGTGGAATCTAATTTTACCTAATGAAGACTTATTCTTGAATCAATTCAGGTCTTTTCTGACCTGTGACTAGACACTTGATCCTTAGCTGGAGCTCGACTTGTTTGACGTGAAACACTGACTTCATTTGTGTCTGCTTTGTGTGCACTATTACACACCTGTTTGGCGAGTTAAAAAAATGCAATAATGAAAAAATATTATTTGCATTTACATTTGCATTTGCATTTTTTCATTTAGCAGACGTTTTTATACAAAGCAACTTACAAATGAGGAATACAACAAGTGATTTATTTTAAGGAGGTTGTAGCATACGAAGTCCTGTAATACGGAGTATCAAAATTGTTCAGAATTGTACAGGTTAGAATAGAGCTAAAAGTAAGAAATAAAGAGAAGGATAGCTTTTATGGAATTAGTGCATAGTAAATAGAAAGTGTATAGACATATACACACTACGATTCAAAAGTTAAAAGGTCAGTATTTTTTAAAACAAATTAAAGACGAGTAATGATGCTGAAAATTCAGCTTTGCTATCACAGGAATAAATTACAATTTAAAATATAATCACACAGAAAACCTTTTTTAATTGTAATAATATTTCACAATATTACTGTTTTACTGTATTTTGATCATATCAGTGCAGCCTTGGTGAAATCTTTCAAAACATTAAACATTAAAAAAATGCCAGACTAATGAACAGTAGTGTTTATATATAGCATATATCATGCTATGTATCATGTCTGTGCAAACAAACAGTGGGCATAGTGCAAAGAACCTGCACTAACAGATAGAATCCACACTGTGTTGGTTGTGGTTTCAACAGCAACAATTTTAGTAGATAAGCATCTAAACAACCGCGATGAGTTCTTTTAACACTCGTTCTTTTGCGCTCATGTAAATGCGATTAATTATGCGCCCAAGATCATTTGCTCTAGACAAGAGCACTAGACTTGTGCCGTCCTTGTCTTTTGTGCGAGTGTTTTTAAATGTAAATGCAAACCTACAACTGTTGCGGAGGGCGCCTGGAACATGTCTATGAATACTAATGAAACAGCCTTTTGAGCAAATTCACCGTGATGCTTAAACAGTACTGGTTTACTCTCTTGGTCATCCTGTTTTTGCGCTCTCTCTCCTGATTTCTCATTCTGTTTAGTGATTGTCTCAGCAGTGGTCAAGGTGAGGTTTGTGGCTGTTCCCATTTTCAGAATGATTCTCTGTGGATGTAACATTGTCTGGGCTCAGTATATGGCCTGTGCTGCTTTGTAAAAGGAAATGAAGGTGAGCTTTCAAACAGCTGACAGCTGCATATTGGCCGGGACCTCTTATGACTGTACCCGACACACTCCAGAGTTGTCCTGCCCTGCCAAATCATCACAATTGCACACTTGAAAGAGATTTTTCTGACAAAGCAGCGTCCACACATGGTTCAGGTGGTCACCGGTGGGATCGCTCACGCCGGCTCACTCGGCATCTGGCATTAACATTCACTCTGAGCCATACGGAAGAGCGAGATAACCCACCATGCTTTTGTTGTCCTTTATCTGTGCGTAGCATTAATTGTTCACAAACTTCATTACTGAAAAGACTCTACCTACAGAAATGTATATTAAACCACTGCCTGTTTATGTATTCTAAAGTGCAGATTGAAAGGAGAATATGGATTAGAGTAAACATTTATGTGCATGCAGTGCTGGATTTATGAATATAAGCCATTATAAGGTTGCTTCAAAATGCTGTCACTGGAGCTGTGTACTACTTTGGATTTCTGCTATCAATTCATTACAGTGTTAGGAGGATGATGATGATTATCTTTAATAACAATACTAATAACAATAACTATTATTATTATTATTATTATTATTCTACTGTATTAAATCAACACCTTTTTAAATGTTTTTAATCTATTCTATAATTACAATAATTATGACTTTTAGATTTTAAGCAATACTAACATTATTATTAATATTATATTTTTATAATATATGTACTACTACTACTACTACTACTACTACTACTACTACTAATAATAATAATAATAATAATGTAGGTATCACAAAATAAAATAACCATAAGATTAATGACAAACGTTAAAAATAAATGTATTAATTAAATACTTTCTTTTTGTTATTAACAACAACAATAATACATATATTTTAATATTTTTTTTATTATTATTATTATACTGTATTACATTATTATTATTATATTATTATTATTATTATTATTATTATTATTATTATTATTAATAATAATGTAGATATCACAAAATCGAATAACCATAAGATAAATGACAAATGCTAAAAAATAAACCTATTCATTAAATAAATTATTGTTGTTAACAACAGCAACAACTTTTATAATTGTATTATGGTTATTAGATTGTTGTTG
>NW_015540909.1:452466-463672 GCF_001515605.1 Sinocyclocheilus anshuiensis
ACCCCTTTTTTTTTTGGTTGAGAAATTTTACTTAGTATTTAGATCTGTGTGTGTCTCTTTGACCCTTTAGGACTTCTATGTGTGTGCACGTGAACTCTTACAATATGTTTCCGTTGTGGCCATCATTCTCTGCCTCCTACTTCAGTTGACAGCCGACAGCCAGCTGTTGTTTTTGTGTGTGTATATGTGTACACATGCCCATCCTCGCTCAATCCTGTTCCCTACGTGCCCCTCTGTGTGTCTTGCACCACTGCCCTCTAACTGCTGATTGATCGAATCTGCCTGGAGACCAACACCCTTCTATCATTTCCCAGCACCTTGGGAGACTAGAAGCAGGTTGCCTGCCAGCTCCACACAGCCTCCTTTGAGCTGCGGAGTCGGCACGGACTGCAGCACAGCAACAGGAATGGCACTTCGACCCACTTTAGCAGACACAGAGGTGCTTTAACTTTAGCTCATGTCCTTTTTGGGCGACTTAAATGTATGAAGCTATTTTTGGTGCAAAACAACTGAGCGTCTGTGACAGCGGAATTTGTAGTTGTAGAGAATAGCCACACATGTGTATCAGTAAATTTGAAGTCACAGACAAAAGTTGCATACTTGTAGATTTTTTTTTTCTCTCCCACAAACACAACACAACAGTTACACCTTCTCGAATCCTTCATTGCAGGTGCACAAATCCTATTCTGCGAATCACAAATCAAGAAACTCGTACGCTCACATGTTTTGCTACTATTGCTGCAGTGAATATGGTGCAAAACACATTCACACACCTGCATTGCAAATGACAAGTTTTGTGCACTCTCCCTTTTGCACCACATATCTGTGTGAAAAATGGTGCCAAAGTGATTTTGCATCTGTAGAGGCAACGGCGGGCACTCTTCAGAGATCAGAGAATTTTGGCCAATCAGAAGAGCTAGTTTGGGCGCCTATCAGTAGGGAGAAAAAAAAGAGCTGCACGAGCATCTTCTGGAGTTGACAGCGGCAACCAATAAAGGTGCATTTTCTTTCTTTTTCTGAAATCAATCACCGTTACACTGTACATTTGATTTTTGTTTAAATATTAAATGAGTTTAGCTCTAACCCTGATAAAACTCGCCTACCTTGTAGCCTTCTAGTAATCCTAACTAAGTTAATTGGTAGAGGTGTGTTTGATTACGGTTAAAGCTAAACTGCAGGTCAGTGGCCCTCCAGTACCAAGTTTGCCCATCCCTGCTTCAACTCACAAAGAGGCTTTATAAAAGATTGATTAACCCGTTAATTAAATAGATTATTATGAGAGTGTCATATACAAGATGATTAAATATATTTGTTAATATATTTAAATTATTAACAAATGTGCAGTATAACAGGAGTGATTTCAGAAAAAGAAAGAAAATGTACCTTTATTGATATTTGCTGCTGTCAGGTCTGGAAGATGCTCACAGCTCGCGAATGTTTTTATTTTATTCCCCCACTGCTCGTTTGGGTGCCAAACTGGTAGGCACCTAAACTACACTGTAAAGAGATTGCTGTAAATTTTACAGTAGCTGGATGTATTATTACTGTATTTTCATTTAAAGTATTATTACTGTATTGTCAGTAGTACTGTTCAGTTTATTTTCATTTTTTTACCTGTATAAAACAATCCAATTGTGGTACAACACTGAATAGCATATTTTTTTTACAACCCCAACCCCATAAAAATCACAATAACTCACTAGCATTTGTCTTTATAATATTCTTTTTAATTGTTGAACATTTTCTTTTTAAAAATACAAATTACAAATCTTCATCACTAGCATACACTAGCTGAAAAAAGGGCATCACCACAATCCCCTGGGGACTTTGTATCTGTAGAATGGCAAAACAGGCTTTACAGAAATAAAATGCAGTAAAAATTAGTTTGTGGTGGTGTTCAATTTCAGTAATTTTGGCAAAGCTGACAAGCTCTCTGATGAGAAACACCATGAGGGGATTCAGGCTGATGCTTTTTCTTTGCACCCTCTTTCCTGAATTCCGTCTGATCTGTGACTCTGAATGGAATTTGGTGCCACCAGGGTTGATTCTCGGAATGAACCTGCAAGCACAAAAACTGAAAGCACAAAAATATATATATATATTTCAAATAAGTGTTTACAGAATTTGCCCCAACTGTCAGACTTTGTGCTGTATGTGCTTTGAGATTAATTAACACTATACTATCTGAACGCACCTACAAGGAAGGTGCATAATTAATTGATAATCCATCACAAATTATTAACGCTCCATTCCTTATAATGCATTCATGTAGATCAAACAGTAGAGCCAAGTCAAGTCACCATTATTTATATAACGCTTTTTACAATGCAGATTGTGTCAAAGCAGCTCTACAGTATTAAACAGGGAAATAGTGTGTCGAAATAGTGTGCCGTTCTCCTATGGCCAAACAAAACCAGCAATTTAATTCTATGTTGCAACAAAGTCAGATTGTGCAGAGGACTCGTCTGGTTCCCGTGGTCTTGTCCCGGTGGCCGTCTAGGTGACCAGGTCTTCACTGGGGATCTGTCTCTGGGGCTCATCTAGTTGTCCTGATCTCTGCTGACATTCAGGGCTGTAGAGGTCATCTCTAGGTGCTGATCCACCATCTGGGCTGGATATGGACTGGATCCGGGTGACTGCAGTGACAATCTGATCTGGATACCGACTGGATCTGGTGGCTACGGTGTCCTCGGAATAAGAAAGAAACAGACTAATATTAGCGTAGATGCCATTCTTCTGATGATGTAACAAGTAGATCGGGTGTTATGGGAAGCGTTCCCGGTTCCGTTTAACCTAATTAATGCAGCCTAACAATCCTTTAATGGATTCGAATTATAGAGATGTGTTAGTGTGTTATGTGTAAGCCAGGTTAAAGAGTTGGGGGTTTTAATCTAGATTTAAACTGTCTGCCTCCCGAACACTGTTAGGTAGATTATTCCAGAGTTTGGGAGCTAAATAGGATACGGATCTGCTGCCCGCAGTTGATTTTGATATTCTAGGTATTATTATTATTAAATGGCCAGAGTTTTGAGATCGCAGCAGATGTGAAGGACTATAATAAGATAAGATCTCATTCAAATACTGAGGCGCTAAACCATTCAGGGCTTTATAAGTAATTAGCAAGATTTTAAAATCTATACGATGTTTAATAGGGAGCCAGTGCAGTGTTGACAGAACGCTTCAACTGGAATGTATTGCAGATGACATGATCCAGACCACAATCTAGAAAACAAAAAACAAAAGTACTTGAAAATACTGTTTAGGTAACTTAAAGGCACAATTAGTAATTTTTTGCCACTAGAGGGCGCGTATTCAAAAGAAACAAAGGCGTAGTTAGATGGCGCCGTGACTGGGTGTGGAATCATGGGTGTTGTCGTCTTCATCCCCACAGCCAAAGCAATCCGATGGGAAAATCATGTTCATGAATGAGCTAATGTATTAAAAATGTATTAACGTCAGTAGTATGAAGCAGGGTGAGGCTGAAAGCCGTCGAAGCGAAACGAGGCCACTGAACGAGCGCGATACACGTCTCGAAAGCAGCGGAGCTTTTATTATGCCACAGTCGACCGCTTCCGCTCCTTCCGGAAAGCAGCGGAAGTAAGCAGCGCTGTTTTATCATACTAGATACATTTGAACATTCTGTTTTAATGCTACTCTGTGCGGTCGTCACCTGTCTAATAAAATGCATAGCATATTAAAGCGTCTTTGGTGTTTCCATATTTTCTACAAACAAAACGGAAATCGAGGGGTTATGACGTCATTGGCAGACGACAGAATGACACTATAGACATGGTCCGTGTCACTAGTTAAAATTGCTTATTTCTCTGGATTTAAACATTCTTCGAAACATTTGGGATAATGTAAGTACACAAGTCATCAAAATATATAAAACTGTTCTAGTGGTTTTTGTATATTTTAATAAAAAAATCTTACATATTGTGCCTTTAACTCAATAAAATGTGTACCTAACGCAGCACAAGTTGCTTTGGATTAAAGCATCTGGCAAATGCATGACTGTAAATATAATGTCAAATCAAATGTATTTTGGGTTACCTCATTTCAATAAAATTGATAGCTGGCCATATGATGATTCTGCCCCTCATAGTCAGCATCAGTGTTTTTGCTTGGAGAAATCTCCTGTAACAGACAGTCACCACAGCCTGTAGTGTTATTACACTTTATGGTCAGAAAAAAAAACTGCCGTACAATAACAGAACTTAAAATAAACAACATTCATAATATTTGTTAGCCAAACTTCCTATATATTGCTAGTCCGTTCCTCCACAACCCATTCTGTGGGTTAGTGGAGAGCAGCAGCTAATATAGTAGTTGATGGTAACCATAGACATATAAAATACCTAGACGCGCTAATATATAGTAGTCGATGGTACCTTACACACTTGTTGTTACCACCTCTACGATGCAATCACAAGAAAAGACTCCAATACACCTCCATTGCAGATGACATGACCAATAGACCACAACTTATGTACGTAACAGTGGCGTTTCTTAACTATTTTTTCTTTACAATTTTCACGTTAGCTCGCTGTTATGTAACGCATGTCTGACATAACCTGCGATAAAAAGGCAGTGTAGAATAATTATGCTGCCCTGATTAATTCCCTGATTGATTCGGATAACTGTATAACTTACCAGCTGATGTAATCACCGTCACGATGGCTCCAAAATACACCCCCGACATTGCAGACGATAAGATCCACAAACTTGAACATAAAAAAAAACAAGAACTATAAAGAATAACAAAAACCGAATACAGTGTAGCTCTTCTGATTGGCCAAAATTCTCTGATCTCTGAAGAGTGCCTGCCGTTGCTTCTACAGATGCAAAAATCACTTTTGCACCATATTTCACACAGATATGTAGTGCAAAAGGGAGAGTGCGCGAAACTTGTCATTTGCAAGTGAAAAACAGGTTTGAGACTAGTAGCAGCAGATTCATGCCGTTGTCGTTATGCACTTGTGTTTGTGCTAGAAAAAACATCCAAGAAAAAAAAATATATATAAGAAAACATTCTACAAGCGTGCAAATCTCATTGCAGGAATTCACATACTGATTTGCAGATGTACAAAATTCGTCCGTGACTTCACATTTTTAATGCAGGTGTGTGAATGTGTTTTGCACCATATTCACTGCAGCAATAGTAGCAAAACATGTGAGCGTATGAGTTTCTTGATTTGTGATTCGAAGTTTCTCAAGGATTTGAGAAAGTGTAAATGTTGTGTTGTGTTTGTGGGAGAGAAAAAAAAATTTTGTATGTGACTTCAAATTTACTGATACACGTGTGGCTATTCTCTACTAGTACAAATTCCGCTGTCACAGATGCTCAGTTGTTTTGCACCAAAAATACCTTCATATAAATGGAACAAGCACCTGGTATCGATCAGTCTCTCTCATGGGCTTCACATGCGTGCCCTTTGTTGCTCGGTGCAGTCGTAATGCTACTAACATTCTCAGACATACGCACTCATTCACAATTAAACATCCCCCAGTTTTCCTGGCAGCCCCTCATGTTCCTTTCACGGTCCCAGAACAATAAGCCATCTCAACAATCTCAGTGCACTCTCGTCACGATCCAGGGCAATCACCAGCAGGCCACATGTGCTAACATGCTTCAAGTGCTCAAATGTTCTCCAAGTAGGGTGGAGACCGGGAAAAGAGCCGTCGACTGGGTTGTTGGGTTGAAATGTATTCCCCCCGTAACGTTCAGCAGAGATGCTACCACTGCTCTCTCGCTCTTTTCCTCCCCAGCTGCTGTTCAACTCAATTATCTGATTCGCTGAGTAGCCTGTTCCGCTCTCATAATGTGCGGTACTATCAGGAATTCTCTGCATGCTGTGGGGGGAATGAGGCCTACAGGCCTTGCCCCTGGGAGCCATCCTTCAACTCAGAGAGCGCGGTGCTGACGCAAAACAAAAAGAATCCCTGCTTTTTCCACTTAATCCTCTATATTTTCTCCATCGATTCACTCTACACGTAATTTCTTTGAGAATTCTTGTCATGAGAGATAATCTTTAGGATATCGAACTATCCTTTTGAATTGGGTTCTCTTTTTGTGCTTCATCCTGAAAACCTCATCTTAAAGTTATTGGTGTTTGTCTAAAGATGAACCTCTTTGTTTTTAGAAAACGGTAACAATTGGGTCAGTGACGTGATGCTCTTGTTTTCTTGTTTTTGTCCTACCTGTTAATAAAATGCGATTCATAAAGAGACCTCTGATGAAGTTTTATTAGCTTTATTTATTTATTTAATTATAAGTTGTGAATTAATCTTCATTTTGATATTTTTAACATAAATTAAAGTCATAGTATACACCTGTCCCGATAATCATAATGAAGCAAAAAAGCCTCTTTCAATGAAAATTAAATTCATATAATTTTTTATAATGTTATTAATTTTTATTAATTTCTGTTCATACCCTTATTTATTGTTGTTGTTGTTGTAAGATTTTCATAAAAATATCATAGACACATCCTCATTACTGTGTAATTAGTTTATTAAAGGGTCGCATATGATGCGATTTCGATTTTTCCTTTCTCTTTGGAGTGTTACAAGCTCTTGGTGCATAAAGAAGAGTTTAAAGAATTTGCCACTGATGATTCAAAATCGAGTTTTGAGCAGTGTAGAGTAGCGCTTGTTGTTTGTCGTTTCTCCGATCACAAATGCAGACATGGTTTTATGTTTACGCGGCACGATACACAACGCAACGCGTAAAAAGACAGTATAAGTCATTATAATCAGTAATTATGTCCCCACTGGATGCAACAAATGCCTCGTTTGTAATGGGTTTTATTGGTTTTGTCTGGTCGTGCCGGGAGACAGCATCACAGTATGGTAAGGGGCGTAACATTTCTGTCACACACTTGAGGTATTCAGCCAATCACAACGCACTGGATAACTGGCCAATCAGCGTACACCTCGCTTTTCAGAACGATGAGCTTTGTAAAAATCGACGCGTTTCAGAAAGGCGGGGCATAGAGGAGCAACAGTAATGTACAGTATGTGGAAAAAATGTGTTTTTTGAACCTTAAACCGCATAAACACATTGCATTACACCAAATACACAACATAATGTTCTTTTTAGCAACATCATATGACCCCTTTAAAACATAACATAAAATAATTTAACCTTTTACAATGAAACCTTTTATGATTGCAAAGTTATTTCAGGTTTTAAAAATGTAATACAAAAACCAAAATATTTATGCTTTAACAACTATTTTTAAAAATAATAAGAATGTAATGTGGCCTGATTCTCCAAAAACTTGATATAATTTTGAAACTTGAAAAATTATATTTATTAATTTATTCATGGAAATTCATGACATTTCTTTTTACTTTTTAAAAATCAATTTAATTTTTTTTAATAACTGATAATGTATATGTATGGATCTTTAATGTGTAAATGTTATTGTTTTTTTTTCTTGATGGTCACACCTTTGAAACCACTTGAAAATTGTGTTAACGTTATAAGAAACCAGCATGAATACAAAGAGTACATTTCTAAGAACTTGACACATTTGTTAAACCATATTAAAAAAAAAAAAATCCCTTTTCTTTACGGTGGACATCCTTATATGTCATTGACCCTCTTACTCTTGCTCTCACTCCAGAATGCGGTCATCTTCTCCATCGCTTGTTCCAGAAGGGAGAAGGGTTATTGTCCACCTTCCTTCCCTACCTACCTGTTCTGTACGGGTGTGGAAATGGCCCTCAGCTGGATCCACATCCAATAAGTGTCCATCATCTCTTTCTCCCTATCACATGTGACTTGGTCTGGTACATTTAGACCATTCCCAACCTGACTTCTCATGGGGTGATGACTCCATTTAAGCATGCTGAGCGTGAAAGAGACAGAGACGGTTCCCGTGTGTATAGATTCCCCCTCACCGAGAGAACATTTCCTCCACAGTAGCCTGAATGCTGGACTCGACTTAGCACCCTGACGATGGAACCACTTAGTGGATTTTAGCCTCAAATGTCAGACCGGTCCTCCAGGGATGCGTTGCACTGATGTGATTTTATAAATAACATTATTCAGCACTTTATTCTGCACTGAAGTAGCAGCGTCTACTCTACTGAAGAAATGATAGTGTCTGATCTCAGTGATGTCCGAAATTTGATGAAAGTTGTTGACTGACCTTTTGCTCAAACTGTAGACCTTATTATCGATTGGCGCGCCACTTGCTTGACTGTCAACATGAGTGAGATTTTCTGCAAAATCCCTGCAGTGAACCTTGAGCCAAGTTTCCCTTATGACTCACTGCATCACTGTGATTAAAGCTAGTTGGACTTGAAGTCCTGCCGTGCAAAAAGGCTGTGGCAATTCTGGAGTGGCTTTTGCTGATTCTTCAGCAAAAAAGCAAATAACTTTTAAAAAAAATAATGTTTGGTCTATTTGTGCGCCTTTCCAATGATGTTGACATTTAAAGATGCTCATCTCTGCAAGAGTCGTTCCTTGTCTGACAAATAGCGCTGCCAATTCCAGAAGAGATGCCAGCCAGAATTCCCCACTGAGAGCTTGGACACACACACTGATGATCAAGGCAGTGCAAATGCTACACCTCGCCTTCAAATGGCACCCGGCGCTCTGGCAGTTGGGAAGACGAGCAAGAGAATAAAGCAGGATGGTTTCAGGGTGTTTTAGGTGGGTGGATGTGGATTGACATGCGTCTTTGTTCCGACTCTAGTTATTCCAGCATGAGTCAATGCTCTGGCAGTCAAAACGGATATCTTAGGGGCTGACCATAAAAAGGTAGCTACCGTTTATTAAAAAATCCAACCGTTTAGGGTTGGATAATGCTTACAGTTCTAAAAATATATATATTATATTGTGTTATATTACTGGTCAAAAGTTTGGAATATTTACTTTTTTTTTAAAGTCTCATATACTCAGCAAGACTGTTAAGTAATATTGTGAAATATTACAATTTCAAATAATTGTTCTCTATTTGAATAGATTTTAAAATGGATATTTTTTGAAAGATTAATTTTTTTGCATTCTCATTTGCCATTACTCCAGTCTACTGTACATAGTCACTAACCTTCAGAAACCATTATAATAATCAATTATTCAGACTTATTAATACCAAATAATTTAGTTAATTGTAAAATACATTTTAAAATACATTAAATGTATTTTATATGGAAGAGGATTAGGGCCAAGCAATATTAAAAAAATAAAACCATCTCGAGATTAAAGTCATTATAATACGAGATTAAACTCGTTAAATTTCAAGAAAAATGTTGAAATAAAATGTTGAGATTAAATTGCAATTATATATTATAAATAAAGCAATTGATTTCCACTTTTCCGGTGTGATATGTGATGAGAAAAGGAAGAAAAGCGAGTTCTGCTAAAGACGGTTTCGAACACTAGTCGACCGCATCACGCGCTACATCCCTGCTCATTACTCTCCAACCTACGCCACTGCAGACGCTATTTGACTCTGTCCAACGAGATGAAATGAATGACACGAGTGTTTATTCTCTACTTTTTTCTCGAAATTTAACAGGCTTTTTTCTCGAAACACGATTACTTTTTTTCTAGAAATTTAACGACTTTATTCTCAACATTTTATTTCGACTTTTTTATCATAATTTAATAACTTTTCTCAACGTTTTATCTCGATATTTTTCTCAATTTAGCAACTTTTTTCTAGAAATTTAACGACTTCTCAACATTTTATCTCGACTTATTTCCTCGAAATTTAATGAGTTTTATCGCGAAACATAATTACTTTATTCTCAAAATTTAATGAGTTTAATCTCAACATCTTATTTCGACATTTTTCTTGAAAGTTAATGAGTTTAACATTAAAGGGGTCATATGATGCGATTTCAATTTTTCCTTTCTCTTTGAAGTGGCCGCTCACGTTCCTCACTCTAGGCCGCCGTGTGTTTCGTTGTGAAAGCGAAACTACTTTATTTGGTCTTCCAAAAGAGGACACGACTAGAAATCAGTGGTTAAGTTGTATTTACAACACTGTTCCAGATAGGGATGGGCGATATTGGCTTTAAAATATATCACGGAAATTTCTGATATTTATTGCGATAATGATATCAATGACGATAATTTAGGGAATCCTGTTCCTTTTTTTTTTTTTTTTTAACTAGCAAATTGGTTACTGATACTGATTTTTAAGCAAATTTATTTATTGGCTATTTGCTTTATAACAAACAAACTGGCTTTAAACAAAAATATCTAGCCATTTGAAATTAGAGGCAACCACTGCATTTTAATCATGATCTGCACGGGCAGTTGTTTTTGATTTGATTTAGATTAATTTCACGATTTAAAACTAAAACAGAATGGTCTGACTTTAGGTGTTATTTATTTGCTACATAAAACATCAGCACGAAACAAAAACAGCAGGTCTGAATGAGACGCACTCTCTGGCAGCAGGTGGCGCCTATGAACAGGGTTGCCAGGTTTTCGCAATAAAACTAGTCCAATCGCGTTTCGAGGAGGGTTCCCCTGTAAAAATCGCATTCCGGGGGTAAAATACACGTTTTTCGGCGGGGATCTTCAAGTAAAATTCACATTCCAGTGACTAAATATCACGTTATTGGGGTCGCTTCAACCCGCGGACATGAACAACAACCCGCGGCAACAGTGTTAAGTAGCACAATTCCGCGGGAAAACCATACTCCAGCAAAAACTGTGAATTTTAAAAGGGGGGTTCTATTAGAGATGGGTCAAAGTAGTCAACTAGTTGTCAGTGTGTTTATGCATGCATGTTTTTTTATCAACATCATTAATATATTATTTTATGATGTTTAATATATTATTTTATGATGTTTAGGTCAGAAAAACTGACACTCATCAGATTGTTCACTGTTCTGTATAGTTCTCAAATGAAAAATATATAAATTGTAGAATACTGTATTAATAATATTCTATATTTGTAATATTATAATTGTATATTTTTATAATATAGTTAATTTAAAATATATAATTTTTGTAATTATTTAATAACTATTAATATAAAACTTTATAAAAATATAAAAATATTAATATTAATACAAATATAAAATAAATTTGATATGAATGTATGTAAATATGTACGTATGCTTTTGTGTCACACATATACACACACACACACACTAGGGGTTGCACCGACTAGTTGACTTCAATGCTCTGCCATGACGCTTTAAGCTTGACGTCGACTAGTCGCTGGTCCTATAG
>NW_015540909.1:463723-464165 GCF_001515605.1 Sinocyclocheilus anshuiensis
ATGCATTCATATGAATGTAATCTTTACTGTGCTACTTTATCTGTATCTGATTTAGAACGAGCAGAAATCTGTGAGAAATATAACGACTTAAAGACAAAATAACTGATAAAAAAATCTGTTATAGGAGCAACAGCCGTGTGGGCAGCGTTGTGTGATATGCCATAGCTGTGCACAAGGTGTTTATCACAGCTCCAGACTTATTTGTTCATTAATGACATCATCAGCGACTAGTCGACTTCGACTCGACAGTGGACCAACTTTCCACAGGCCGCAATCAACAACCTGATCAACTATGTGAAGGAGATGTGTTGCACTACGTGAGGCAAATGGTGGTCACACCAGATACTGACTGATATAAGATATATAGTAAAATATAAAATATAGCCTTAATGAAAACCCAGTCCAGAGCATTCAGAACCTCAGACTGGGCAGAAGGTTCACC
>NW_015540909.1:466119-469201 GCF_001515605.1 Sinocyclocheilus anshuiensis
ATAGCCTTAATGAAAACCCAGTCCAGAGCATTCAGAACCTCAGACTGGGCAGAAGGTTCACCTTCCAACAGGACAATGACCCTAAGCACACAGCAAGAGTGGCTTATAGACAACTCTGTGACTGTCCTTGAGTGGCCCAGCCAGAGCCTGGGATTGAAACCAATCAAATATTTCTGGAGACACCTGAAAATGTGCATCTGCCCCCATCCAACCTGACAGAGCTTGAGAGGTGAAGAATGACAGATAACTGACACGTTTTGTCTTCCTCATGTGTTCTTGCATATTTCTCTCATATAAATTATAATGATTTTTATGTTAATATTTTTATAATAATATTATTAATTCAATATATTTTATAACATTAAAAATGTTTAATTTATAGGTAATTATACAGAATCTTCTTCAATCAGTCGGCATTTGGGTAACCTGCCGATTAGTCAATTGTTAAATTATGTAGTTTTTCACATCCCTGGTTTCTGTTTACAAACTGCTGATCACACACCAAAATGCCAATGTTACAGTGTTTGAACTTTGTATCTTGCAGCTCAGGCAAAGTACAATAAGGCCAATAAAACACAGACACACACACACATAATCGCACTTGCAAACACATATACTCCTCCTTTTTTCAGCAGTTAATCTCAGTAGTTTGATTATACAGTTGTTTCTCGTTTTTGCCAAGCTGCAGCCGTGTAATCGTCAATTAAGGTGTAACGTAAGGTTTGACCCTTCAGAAATCGATGGCTGCTACTGCACAGCCCGTCTAATTGGTAGTCAATGTGATGAATCTTGAGGGTGGCCAATCGTATTTGTTTCCTCTGAAATCCAATAGAGTAAATTCATTCTCCCTCTGTTCCTCGTTCATGTCAGCATGATGCATTGCTTCTGGCATTGCTATAACTTCTAAAGCAACATCCTCTCTCCCTCTCTCCCTCCTCTCGCCTCGCCTCTCTAAACCTAAATCCCTCCTTCCCTGTCTCAAAGTGAAAGAGGAAATCTGCTCGTTCCCTAAAGCTATGGGGCATATAGAATATGCCAAAAAGATTAAGGCACTGGGGGTTTTTTTCTTCCTGTTGTGAGGACCCTGCACAATAGCGTTTGCTCTCGTTTCTTCTTGTTACCAAGTAGATTCAGCCTGCAGTTTTATGTAGGCTACACGTTCGTCTTTGAGCTGGTGTCATGTTTGTTCTCACTGGGATGGTTTCTCACATTAATAGGGGCAAAGTTTTTTCAGTAAGGTGTTCCCTTACGCTGCCTCTTTTTCCGACAAGTATTAGGAAGATGGGATAGTCGGCTACATCCTTCATGGAAGATGCATTATGTCTAAGCTTGCATATGTCCTTATGGCTTTGGCTTATTACTTTTTCTATACATGGATTATTGTACCAAAACCACTTCATTGGGAGGTTTTGCACTGGCTCTTGAGCGCTGAGCCATCTTCTCAACCATGGAGTCCTTTTGTTTGAACTCTCAGAGAACCGGCTATGTCCCAAATCCTTCATGGTGTAGAAAATGAATGTGCGCTATGCACATACCTGATTTGTAGTGGTGGAATGGTTGGAAATATCTTTTAAAAGGTTCACTGTAATCTTTTTGTTATTAAAGAATAGTTTGTTTCAATCAAATTGTTTTACTAATTTGATTGTTACTAATATAAATATTAGAAAGGATTGACGGTTTTTTTAATGCCTTTAGCAAATGACTTTTGTTTTTTAGTTCTTGTGTGTGAAGTCTTTCACTATTGCAGACAGAATACTGTACTCAAATACTCAATACTCAATACTGTACTCAAATAATAGTCATTCATTTTGAAATAGTAGTGCAGGAAACACTGTCATTTCTTTTTAATCAAAAATACAGTTTGAATAACTTATGAACACACATATTTTTTGTGAATTAAACAAATACAGCTTACAATGTGCTGTATGACATTTTTACATTTTGCTTGTGAGACTTGAATCACTAGTTTCTGACTGGAACATATGACAACAATCACTTGAAGGTACGCATGGACTTTTGTCAGTATACAACTGAATGAATCATGAAATATGTTACCACATGTTTTGTTTTAGTGTTTTTATCTACTGTATAAATTATTGGATTGCAGTTGTATTTAATGTGGTCATTTATTGGATTCATGAGATTTCTAAAAAAAAAAAGGTAATTAAAAGTAAACACCTTTTGCAAGAATTGAGTTTTATTTTTTTAGCATTATTATAATTATTATTATTATTATCCAAATTACACTACCAATTGAAATGTTAGGGTCACGATCAAATTATTTTTTTGTATATATATATAATTCAGCTAGTATGCAATATGATCAAAAGTGACAGTAAACATATTTATGATTATGATTTTATGATATTTCCATTTTAAACAAATGCAATTTTTAAAAACTTTTTATTCTTTAAAGAACCCTAAAAAAATTATCACGTTTCCTCAAAAATATTAAGCAGCTTGGATAATAATTTTTTAGACCAAATTAGCATATTAGAACATTTTTTTAATTGTTTCAAAAGGATTATGTGACACGGATGGATGGATGGATGCCATGTTAAACAGCTCTGGTGAGCATGACACTTTTTTCTTAAAATGAAAAACATCTTAAATTTTTGAACAGTAGTGTGTCATCATTTGGTACTGAAAGATGAATGGATCCATCCATTAAGGCAGGGATGGGGAACGTTGATCCTGAAGGGCCTGTGTCCCTGCAGAGTTTAGCTCCAACTTTAATCAAACACACCAAGCTAATCAAGGTCTTCAGGATACAGGAAGGTTTTTTTTTTCAGGGTTGGAGCTAAACTCTGCAGGACAGTGGCCCTCCAGGATCAATGTTCCCCACCCCTGCATTAAGGAAAAGGAAACATTAAGAGGAGTCAGAAAAATAAATTCCTTAAAGGGGTCTTATTATGCTCTTTTACAAAGTCTTGATTTTGTTTTGGGGGTGTACTAGAACAGGCTCTCATACTAGGTTGTATTTTTCACATATTTTACATTATTACAACACCTCTCTCCCCAGTCTGGCATGAACGGCTCGAATAGTTCCTGTATCAAATGAAGGCCCGCCTTCTGAAATACG
>NW_015540909.1:469406-469667 GCF_001515605.1 Sinocyclocheilus anshuiensis
GTGCTGTGATTGGTTAGCTGGGCCAGTGTGCGTTGTGATTGGTTAGCTGGGCCAGTGTGTGTTGTGATTGTCACACTCAGCGCCTGGTCGGGAAATGTCATGCCCCTTTACCATAGCCGCCTGCTAGCTTCAGTGTAAATATTGCTCAAAATCAAATCAATTTGAGCGCGATTTAAACCCGGATGATTGGAACCACTCTAAGTTCGTCTGCCTTGGGAAAGCTGGCGAGTCTCAGACATAGTGATAACACTCGTTGCCTTC
>NW_015540909.1:470104-470319 GCF_001515605.1 Sinocyclocheilus anshuiensis
GGAAGATTTGGCCCAAATGTTCACACAAAGAAAGAAGGCATAACTTTTATTCTCTCTGTAGTATTGTTGCTATTGTTGCCATGTCGTGAAGGCGCTGTGTGCTTCGTTGTGAAAGCGGAACGACTTTGTTTTGCCAAAACAGGACGATATCGCTTCGTCATGCCTAGAGCTGATCCGTGCTGGTCGCTGAGGAAATACTTCAACTTCGCGCTGTC
>NW_015540909.1:471262-477219 GCF_001515605.1 Sinocyclocheilus anshuiensis
GCTTTGTCATGCCTGGAGCTGATCCGTGCTGGTCGCTGAGGAAATACTTCAACTTCGCGCTGTCGATCGCCAGATCGGCTTTCACCATGGGCGAAGCGGAGTCCAGCCCGGGGTCGTCACATGTGGTTGCCGCAGGCATCACAATATGGTAAGGGACGTAACATTTCCGTCACACGCTTGAGGAATTCGGCCAGTCACAACGCACTGGATAGCTGGCCAGTCAGAGCACACCTCGCTTTTTCAGACCGATGAGCTTTGTAAAAATTGACGCGTTTCAGAAAGGCGGGGCATAGAGGAGAAACAATTTACAGTATGTGGAAAATAATGTGTTTTTTTAACCTTAAACCGCATAAACACATTTCATTACACCAAATACACAAAATAATGTTCTTTTTAGCAGCATCATATGACCCCTTTAAGATAACTGATAATAAAAATGTTTATTGTAATGTATTCGCAATGCTCATTATGAAAACATAAACCTCTAGAGGTATGTGGTCTAAAAGACAAAACTTAATGATGGAGCAGTTGATGTCAGAATTTAATTTTCTAAATAAACAATTTCAAGTGCTAACACAGATATTTATTATCTTTAAGCCTGTACATTCAAAATGCTTTGCTTGATTACATGTGATCTAGATTATTAGTTTTTGTGAATGCTGTTTAGAACAATAGACCAATAAATTGTCATTGTCATTATTTGCAATCATATCAGCCAATCGTATCATATCTGTCTATTTCTACCAGTAACCTGAAGCTTGTACATGAGGAAAAAAAGAAAGGACTATGGCCTTATCAGAAACAGTTTTTCTGTCCCCCCCTTTAGTGAAACCTGAAGCATCTTTTGTCCTGCCTCAGCACAAATGGAGCCTGGATAACAAGAGCAATGTACAAACTGACACGGACACTCCATTGTTGTTTGTCTCTTAAGAGGAGCTTTACATAGACGTCTCATTGTGTTTCAGACACAGGACTCCAGTGCAGAACTTCACGCCTGCGCTGATGGCATTCCATTAGGCTCTATCATAATAAACCCCATCTAATCACAGCTAATAAAACCTGGTGCTTTGACACAGTTCTCTTTTAAACAACGGGTTAAAAAAAAGACATGTAAGCGGTTTGCGCAGCTGTTCTGAATCAATCGAGCATGAGCTGTGGGAGATTAGACAGCCTGTTATATCCTTCTTTATAGCATTGTGCTATTGTGTCTCCACTGAGTTTGATGGACAGAATAGGATATGGCACTGGCCTCAGGACAGCAGTCGAAGCTGAGAATTTAATCTTTTTGAAGATCTGGCCAAAGATGGGTTTTGTATTTATTTATTTTTTCTTCTAGCCATACTAGGGCTGTATGACTGTACATAACATAACTGGAAATGTTATACAATGTGAAGCACCCCTTATCCCCTTTTAAATATGTTTAATATTTTTTAACTGATTCTATTCTGTTCTTACCATGAAAATAGCCTTAAATGGTGACATGGCATAAACAACCAAATATATATATATACAGTGGGTACGGAAAGTATTCAGACCCCCTTCAATTTTTCACTCTTTGTTATATTGCAGCCATTTGCTAAAATCATTTAAGTTAATTTTTTTTCCTCATTAATGTACACACAGCACCCCATATTGACAGAAAAACACAGAATCGTTGACATTTTTGCAGATTTATTAAAAAAGAAAAACTGAAATATCACATGGTCCTAAGTATTCAGACCCTTTGCTCAGTATTTAGTAGAAGCACCCTTTTGATCTAATACAGCCATGAGTCTTTTTGGGAAAGATGCAACAAGTTTTTCACACCTGGATTTGGGGATCCTCTGCCATTCCTCCTTGCAGATCCTCTCCAGTTCTGTCAGGTTGGATGGTAAACGTTGTATGTAAGGGATAATTAACGGCTTGCCGTGCATTAAATGATTTTAAATGCACGACGTGGTATTTAAACTTAAATAGTAGCCAAAAAATATATTGTTGCTTATTTATATTTGAATTGTGACAGACATGAGCACTGTGAATCTTTGTATGGAGAGTAGCTGGTTTAGCATTCTCCTGTGTTAAAAGCAAAAGTCAACTGCATATGGGTTTGTATTGGCAGGAGTGTGAGTACATAATGACACAAGTTTCATTTTGGGGTAAACTAAGCCTTTTAACTTCTGTAATGTGACCCATTTCTGAGTGCAGCAGGCAATACTGTAGAGTGAGACTTGATTTACCCATTAGCATTTGATTAGCTTGTGAAAGTGGGCTGTGATATAATTATTAGTGATGCTTTCTAAGGCAGTCATCCTTATTACTATTGCTGATGCTTTGGCTAAGGTGTTCAGGAAAACCTACAGTGGGTACGGAAAGTATTCAGACCCCCTTCAATTTTTCACTCTTTGTTATATTGCAGCCATTTGCTAAAATCATTTAAGTTAATTTTTTTTCCTCATTAATGTACACACAGCACCCCATATTGACAGAAAAACACAGAATCGTTGACATTTTTGCAGATTTATTAAAAAAGAAAAACTGAAATATCACATGGTCCTAAGTATTCAGACCCTTTGCTTAAATCTGCAAAAATGTCAACGATTCTGTGTTTTTCTGTCAGTATGGGGTGCTGTGTGTACATTAATGAGGAAAAAAAATTAACTTAAATTATTTTAGCAAATGGCTGCAATATAACAAAGAGTGAAAAATTGAAGGGGGTCTGAATACTTTCCGTACCCACTGTATATCTCTGTATATAAAACTGTGGGGTGCAACTCTCGCCGTTTGAGCTTTTGACATTAATGATGCCGGAAAATTGTCTAAAAAAAGTGTTAAGTCAGTTTTGGATTTAATATTGTATAGAAAAGATTGTCTGCTATTTGTAAAACCATTTAATAAGGGAATCTGAAAACAAAAATATTACTCTGCAATGAGGGCAAGTGAATTATAATACAGATATTTTGCTATTTGAATGCCTTGCATCAGAAGGCCTGTGTATGAAATGCAATATTTGATTTAGTTGATTCGCTCTTTGAAATTGATTTTGTGCAATTGGCCTTCAGCGTAATCTCATTCGTAACGTTCTCAAGATGAATTCACTGTTATCTTTGGAGGCAATTTCAGGGTCAAGTCTAAATTTTCTGACCGAAGATAACAAGCAACATGTCTGAAATTTATTTTTCTGACCTTTGTAGCTCCAGTGTCCTCTAAAAATAAAGGTGACATTTCTCTCTCTCTCTCTCTCTCTGTCTCTCTCTCTTGTTTCTACTCTCTCCTGGTCTTTGAGAGCCCTCAGTAGTTAAAGGGGCTAAAAATAGCCTGGTTCCCTTCGTGTTGTGCAACCTAATTAAGAGGAGAGGGACGGAGGTGCTTCCGAGCATCTGGGCTCAGTATGTAATGGCTGCCCTTGTTTTTATTTGCTAGTGGATGCACACCGCTACCAATTATCCCCTGTAGCATGGCTTACCACTGAAGACATCCTTAAAGAAGCTGACAGAAGTTTTTCTGCACCCGTTCCCGGCGCGCTGTGTCACAAGAGCTTTGATATAAGCAGTTTCCTTTAGCATAGAATGTCATTCTGAACCAGTAGAATCATTTATTTTGGGAATTCAAGATGTTTGGTTGTCATTATGAGTGTGCAGCTTCACTTGTAGATAGGGCTGGGTATCGAGTTCTATACTTTTTAGGCACAGACCGAAATGCCTCGATACCATCGAGTATCGAAAAACGTCTCGTCGTTCGGTACCAAATTTCGATACATTAGGTGTTAATCTCATCAGCGTCAGTGAGCCAATAAGCCTGCAGCACTAGCCGGTGTGTTCGACTAGAAGAGGTGTAGCACAGATCGATCAGTGTTTGACATCCGCGAGAGCGATTCGAAAGCGCACGGAGCAGTCTGCTCTCTTTAGCTCTCGTGGTACTGTTATACACCGATCGGTCTGCACAGTCAGTCCGTGTCAAGTCGAACACTCCTACTAGTTTACACCGGTTACACTCAGAGATGTGGCGCACACGTGAGGCTGTAGTGTGAATGCGTCCCAGCCCCCTTAGATGTAAGACTACATTTACACTGGTGCGTTTGTTTTAAAATGAAAACTATCCTCATCATACTGGCGTTTCCACTGCGTTTCAAGCCGACTTTCCACTATCTCCGACAAACGACAAGCGACAGACCGGTCATTCAGTCATTAATTTCCAATGGAAAGTAGCGCTGGAACTGCGTGGAGTTCCGATCATATGCAGATGTCCGTTCATACTACACGACCGAAAGCGCGTTACATGAGCATTTATGCAAACTGTAGCATCATGCTACATAAGACAATGAATAAGATTTATATTCCGCTTTTACTCAAAACTCACTTTAAACCACCATCGAGTGTTTGTAATAACTTCCGATTGCCGTCTAATGTGTGTTTTGGCCATGTAATGTTGCTGAAATTAAATATGTTATTACCTCAGAGCAGCGATCATGGAAGAGAGAACACAAGCAGACAGCGCTGGAAGCTGCTAATGCTCATCAGTAAATCAGTGGAAAATAAATAGAAATCATGATTCTGTCTGAGCTGCGTTTTAAAACGAACACGCACTCGTGTAAATGCCTAACAGATGTGTAAACTGAAGACTATTTGAGCTTTATTAAAACCATTTGCACTGATTTATTGTGTTGGTTACATTTTGTTCCTTTGTGCAGTGGCTCAGGAGATGAGTCTTTGAGTTTGTATAAACATCAACAAGCTGAAAAATAAAACCTCAGGTTTTTTTTTAGATAATGTAATCTTGATAAACTTGATTTCATAAAATTGGTATCGAAAAAAGTATCGTTCAGGAACCGGTATCGAAGTCAAGGTATCGATATCGAAAATTTACCCAGCCCTACTTGTAGATACCAGGTGGCTACATACAAAGTGACTAGTTGCTTCCCCTCTTAAATTTCTTCAAGGCGTCCCTGAGGTTAATGTCCACATGGGGCTTGAAGGCTAGTTAAATCAAAATATCTCTTAATTCTGCACTTTTAACCCTGCAGATTGTCATTTAAAGTGAAATCGAAGCTTGGATGACTTTATAAGTGATGGGGTCAAGCTTGCACTGTCTTCTCTCGTCTGAGCCATTAAGGCACACCGAGGGAAGAGATTGAGCTGACAGCTCATTGATTTCTTTCTGTGCCTGTGTCAAACATGTTTCTGAAATGCTTCTTTGTCTTAGCGCCGCCTGAGAGGTGTTTGGATATCAGCGACTGATGGAGGGACTTGAGAAAAGGGAGGAGCTGCACTGATGCACCTCACGGTTAGCTTTTATCCACGTCTCATGGATAAGAGGACTAGAGCCCGACCGATATATCGTTTAGCCGATATTATCGGCCGATATGAGCCTGTCGCCGATATATCGGTATCTGCGAATATGCCGCCGATATGAAATCTTTTTTACAGAACATATAACGCAGATAAAATGCTTGAAATGGTGTAATTACTTAGTTTGTCCAGCAGAGCACGCTCCATTGTTTGCTACTGGCGATCCATGTCAGTGTAGTGTAGAAATGCACGGATGGCGCGCAAACTTCACCCGAGTCCGCTGCTTCAAATTATCCGCCCGCCACCCACCTGCACCTATATTTGATCATCACATTACAATGATTCTAATTCTTAGTTTTGCATTATGATATGATGAATGAATGGTTCATTTTTAACAGCAGATTCAGTGACGTTAGAGACTAGAGCTGATCTGTGCATCACGGCACGCGTCTGCGGCGCATTAATGCCTGTGTTATGGCCACCGGAGCTAATCGTGGCCACTGAGTCAATGCTGGTGTTTATACCGGCCACGCTGCGGCCCAGAACTCATGGTTATCACATCGGTCACATCACATCTCGTGGCACGACAAAATACAAAATACCGCTCGCGTCCGGTGTAGAATAGAACCCATTATAATCAGTGATGTTGTCTACACTGGATGCAGTAAACTGATGCCTCGTTCTATTTATGAC
>NW_015540909.1:477546-490857 GCF_001515605.1 Sinocyclocheilus anshuiensis
GTAATTTAACGCTACGTTGTCACCTAGTTGGAGAGACTCAATGCTAAGTAAATAAACAACAATGTCCTCGTCTTTTACTCAATGAACTTATCATATTCGTTTGCTACATTAGTAGGGCCCTATGATTTCCGCAATGCAGAAAACATGGATGGAATTTACTGTATAACGCGGAATTTCATGACATTTATCTTATTTTTGATGAATAAATAAAAAACAGTCTGTGAATATTAAACTGCAAAAAGATGATTTAAATACGAATGTTCTGCATGTTCATTTGATTACCAGAAAATACACAACACAGAGTTTGTTAAAGTTTATTGTTAAATTGTTAAATACCCTGCCTCCATTACGTAGGCATGTGTTTGATCACCACAATTGAGTTATCATTGCAAAAAATGTGTTTATGTATATATATTCTATATTATGTAGGCTATATACTGTATTCTATATACAGTACCAGTCAAAAGTTTGGACACACGAATGGGAAGTGTGTCCAGAGGACCCCTGTAGGCCCCACTTCTTCTACTGTGATTCATCCATGTGCACTAAGTGTCTGATTGGTCTTGAAAAGCATCTATTTGCCTAGTTGCTGTTTATATTCTGCTCACTCTTTTTTGTTTGTTTACCAAGAGGATTGCCCAGACTCTGTGTAATTAGCTAATTTTGCATGATTGTAGGCTCATTTGGGTTACACCTGCTAAAATTATTGCTTATGGATTGTTAATAATAATGGTAATTTCTTTTGTTGGGGGGACATTTTCTGTCACAGCAGTGGTTTAAGCAACAGTCATATGAACGACTAAAAAAAATAAAGTATTCAAAATAAATAAATTGTATCTTTATTTTAATAATTTATATTGTAATTCATATCTGTTTTAATAACTGCAGTATACATAGTATAAGTGTGTACAAAAGTGCAAGGATGCCTTAAATTGATCAAAAGTGACAGAATTTTTTTTTTTTTTAAAGATAAACATAAATAAATTTTACAGTACATTCAAATATATGTTAAAATAGATTTTTTATTAATTATTTTTAAATTGTAAAAATATTTTCCAGTAAATTTGTAATGAAAAAAAACTAAAATATTAATGTATAAATTAAATGTTTAAAAAGTCATTGTTATTGTACAATTTGCTAAAATGATACAAAAAGATGAAAAATATTTAGTATAAAAAATTTTAAAAGTATACAGTTTTACAACGCTAGTATAAAAATGTGTTTCCAAATGTTGTCTACTTTAATAAATAAATAAATAATGTTTGTATCCTATTACATCTAATGGACAAATCATGAATTTTCAAATTCATGATTAAAAATTTTTTTTTTTTAGTTTACTTGTTCATTATTTTCATTTTGAGCTTTTTGGTCCTGCATGCAGTCAGAGCCCTAGCTTGTGTTACTTTTAATCTCTGAGAGTCCACACCATTACCCTAACAGCCTGCGGGCTCCACTGTTCACCCTCATTTTTAGGAGACAAGCCTCCTCCCTACCCATGATCCCATTTCTCCTGTGGTAAAGACGGTGGGTTGGGTGCATAATAGCATGTCTTTGCTGTCCGGTTTCTCGGGGTCAGTGCAGTCCCAGTGAAACAGGAGATTAAGTTCACTGATTAGGATGGACATTAGATCAGCAGTGCGGTGGATGCACAGATACAGCCGAATGCGGCCCATGTTGTGCGTGGGGTGGGGAAGGATCTTTTGGCAAGTCTGCCTGTCTTCGAGCTTGGCACCGGCAGCAGGACGGTGGCAGCACACTGTGTGCAGACAGACTGGAGTGTTTACTAGTACAGTTGTATCAAAACTGGTGTGTGTGTGTGTGTGGATGGCGGGTGTGAGAGCGCACAGGATAGAGCTCGGCACACACACCGTCTGGCCTGGCAAGGGCAAATGCAGTCTTCTGATGGAGACTGAGTGCCCTTGAGATTGGAGCCGCCAGCAGGGAAGATTGATTTGTTGCTCTCTGCTGCTTCCACTGTGCCTTCATACATAATAGTGACTTCGAGTGTCCCCTCCATTTCTGCCTCCACAGACAGCGAAGTCCTTACATCTCAAGTATTCCGCATCTTTCAAGATTTCTTGAGCCCCTCAGACTTCACGCTTGTTTATTCATCAGTATCAAGCCATTAAACAGGATTTTCTAAGGGCAATTGGCCACTAAATTGAAATCTGGTTATGGTGATACCTGTCTGTGAGGTATGTCTGCACTGCTCTGCTGTCTGGCTTCTGCATTCCCATATTTGTGCCCTCTCTGTAATGGCCTCTAATTGACTTGAACTGTGAACTGATCTGCGGAGCCTTTTTCTTTTTTTTTCTTTTTTTTTTGCTGTCGGCAGTAAAGTTTCAGTTTGCACGTCGTCCACTCGATGCTCATTCATCTGCCATTTTCATTGGCACATTTGGTCCAGCCCAGATAAACAGGATTAAGGATTTAGGATTACACTTCCCCGACCTTCTCCAGATTGTGCTGTGTCTAGGCCCTTTGAGCATCTAATGCTGTTTGTCAGTTCAGTGTTTGAAGCCCTGAGGAGTTTACCAACCATTTGTCCCAGTGGCGTGTTTACCCTTTGAACCAAGCAATCTGCTCAATGGAGAAACTTGTTTTTATGTAGCTCTTGTTTGCTCTCATCCTATAAGCCTCTTTATTTTTTGCTCTGTTTCTCTGACTGTCCATTTCTCTCTCCCTCAGTCCTATCCAGTTTCATTCAATATCTGACAAAGCACTAATAGAAACCTTTAACACTTGTAAGGGGACATACACATTTGAAGCATTAGTGGCATTATATTCATTTGTAGCATTACATTTATATATTAATTTATATTACAGTAATTTATAATTTAATCTCCAACCCAAAACTGAAGATGTGGGGAGACAATTGGCTGAAATCTTAATTTTTCAAAGGCAAAGGGCTGCAAACAAAAGCCTCCAAAGTTCAAAGACCATGTTTACTGAGACATATCTAAATCTGTCTGAAAGGGAGAGCCAGCAATTCCCACTGCCAATGTGTTCAAAGCACATTCTTGCTTTCAGATTTATAGTCAATAAATAGCTAATAATAACGAATATGGGATGCCACACTAGCAGAAGAGGACATATTTCCGTCTTTATGGGCTATTGGCTTGATTTGAACCCATCTGACATGAAAGCTGTGTGCGTAATCCCCTCAGGTCTCAAAAACTTTGTGATCTAGGCCTAAATATTGATATCATAACATGCAATATTCCCACAGAAGAAATTAATTTTGTTAATGGTAGTTTTAAAGGGGCCATATAATTGATTTTCCTAGTTCTTTTGAAATCTGAGTTTGATGTAATACATAAGCATACTTCGATCTAAAATAGTGCTGTTCTGAAATATCAATATGACATCACAACTCAGAGCCCAATTACTCTGGCTGTCTGCACTACTGTACCTTTAAGACTTGTATATGTAAATGAGGTCTGTTGTGATTGGCTAATCTTCATTTCACTTGATGTGTCATGAATGTCATTTTAAATACTGCAAATCGATTAAGGCATCACAACATTATAATGTACAGCATAAAAATGCATATGGTACTGATGTATTGAGAATATTTGATATATTTTGATATATCAGTATAATTTGATATATTTGATATATAAACATGATATATAAATATTTGATATATGAACATTGGCATTCTCAATACATCAGTACCATATGCATTTTTATACAGTACATTATAATGTTGTGATGCCTTAATCGATTTGCAGTATTTACCTGTTTTTGCAAATTAACTCTTCATATTTATCTCACAATTCTGACTTTCTTCTTGCAATTCTTTGAATATAAACTCATTTTCAAGATAAAAAGTCACAAATTAGCATTATTTTTTTTTTTGTATTTTTTGTTCCTTAAGCTTCCATAGAAAAAAAAAACAGAACTGCAAAATGTACATTTAGAGTTCTGGATAAAATGTAAAAATTGTGAAATGTAAACTCGGAATTCTAGGAAAAACGTGTCAGAATTGTTGGGGGGGGTTATTGCTAAAAAAATTCAGAATTGTGGGGTAAAAAGTCACAATTACCATTTTATATCATCATTCCATGGCAGAAATAAGTTTCCATAACTGTAACAGAGAAGAAGAAAAAACTTGAATTGCACTTTATTTTTCAACAACTCCCCACTTTTTACAGACGCAATCATCCTGAAGTCAACAACATTTTGAATGTTGCTCATCTACTGAGGCTGAGTTCATTCCCAGTGACCTGCAGCTGGTGATTTGTCTCTCTAACAAATTAGACTATTTAGCTTTTTCCTTGGGCATTTTTTTTCTCTATTTTCTTTCTGTGCTCTATAAAGACACATCATGAATTAACAGAACGGCACATATTTCTTTTCGGCATCAGCTGAGCGTGATGACAAGTACAACATGTTTTATTCATTCTTTTTATGAAATACCCAGATATTTCACTGACAGGCAAATTCAGGCTTGGATTGCTCTTATTGTGGGTTTAGGCCGAGTTTGTAACAGAACAGAGGTGGTCAGAGCCAGCATTAGTCTCAGTCTGACTACTTCCATTCATGAGCAGGAACGGACCCCACAGCAGCCACCGTCATCATCATGTGCTACAAACAATGTCCGTCATTGTGAACGTTAAATTGCACTGTACCAATTTGGGAGGGGTTCTTTTGATTTTTAGGTCTGCCTGCGGTTAAAGCTCTAGAAACTAGTCCTGTGAGTCGAGCTGTCCAGGGCGATCGGCCAGCTATTGTCCTGCTGTCCTGGCACGCAGATGCACACCACTTGCTCCAGGAAGTGTCCTGTGTCTCTGAGTGGCAGTGAATGCGGCCCTGGTGTTCGAAGCTGTTCGAGCATGTCGTCCTTTTTATCGTCCCATTCTTCCAGCAGCCAGATCTGTACCATCGCTTTGCTTTGACATAAAACAAGAAAGAGGAGACAGTGCAGATAAACATTTGATGGTTCCATATCTTTTTCCCATCAGCAGATCCCTCAAAATCACCTGTGTATATTAATATCCCCTGCTTTTTCCACTCCAGACCTATAACTTTTTTTATTTGGTGCCGATCAATTCCGGATATCATGTAGACGTCGCTATTCTGATTTGTTTTCCAGTCTCCTGGTTTTATTGCACTCATAACTGGAAGCACATAAATCTTAAACATTGCAACACTTCGGCAGCAATCGGTGGCATTATAATGTGTCTAAACTAACTTTATCGTACATTTTGTATCTGTGTTTTGAAATATAGCAGTTGTCAAGCATTGTCTGGGCTCACGATTCAACCAACATTCAACAGGATTTGAAAGAGCCAGAGCTGACAGTACAGTGTGAGCTTTTGGGAATGAAGGTATGCTGTGCCCTTGAGATAGGGAGTGTTATGGAAGCTATCCTGCCATCAGAAAATGGCTTTTGTGACTCCCAGGCAGGGTGCATTTTTCACACGTCTGTTGGGCTTTGAGACTGTGGAGAAAAAAAAAAAGGAAGGAAGGAAAGATCTGGGACAGAAGAAACTTGCTGGCGTGGGTGAGATGGCGACGGGTTTCTAAATGTCAAGGTCCTTATTTTTCCATGTCTTGACACTTTCGTTTCAGCACCTTTTTTCATCCCTTGTTCTTGTTTTAACCTATCAGCATTTTGTTTATTTCTTTATTTTTGTTTTGCTATAGTCACAAAATATGTTAACGCCAGTTGTCTCCATTTTTAGACAGAAAAAAAGACAATATAGCCTACCTGTGACTGCACATCACATGTTCATTTAACATCTACAACATGACCTTTAGTCTAATTAAAGGGAAAGTTCACTCAAAAATCAATACTGTCATCATTTACTCAACCTCGTGTCTTTTAAACCTGTATGACATTCTGTGAAATATAAAATAATTTTTTAGAAAATATTTTTTAAAAGTTTGTTTTTGTCCTTACAATGAAATTGAATAGAGTTTGTTGGACCCTAATGTTCTTCAAAGATTGCATACACTTTTGGAATGACATGAGGCTGAGTAAATGATGACAGAATTTCATTTTTTGGTGAACTGTTCCTTTTAATATTCTAGTAATATCAATTGCAATTAATTATTTAATAATATTATAAGAATGCTGGTATTTATTAATTTAGTTTCATTTTTATCACCTCATAAAACTCCCCTATTCTCACCTGCTACAAAGCCATTTCATATCCTTAGAATTTTGTTCTGGGTGTGGGCTCTCTTGCCTCATGTCATCTGAGTCATGCTGTTCAGAGTATGCAGTACACAATGGGCTGCTTCAGCCGTCTTTAGTCCGGACTTCTGCATATTAAAGAACCAGGCTCTGAATAGGAAAGCTCTTTGACTGTAATCCGACCTCTGACGACACGCTGATGGCTGTTCACGTTCCTCTGCCAGACACAATGAGAGGCCAGTGACAAGTATTGTGGCCTGAGAGTAATCCTGGTGTAAAGGAAAGGAGATGTGGAGCTACTGGGTGCAAAAACATTATTCTTGAGTGTCCCTTGTGGAATGCAGCCTAGATTTGCCTTTTTTCTTTATAAAACCCAATGCCTCCCCACCCTACAGCTGAAACACTTCATGTACTTCTCTTAACAGCACCGGCACCTAAAATTCCTGATGGGGATTTTGGATCACACAAGCAGACAGGAGAGTCAACAGCGGTGTTTCAGGATTGTGAATATGACTGGATTGTTAAATGTACTCCCATCAACCTTTTGAAATGATAAAATGGCCTTCTCTAAGGCTCTATTATTTCTCTGTCAAGACTTTTTTACCCGTCATCATCTTGTTGAAGGCATGCTCTTGTGTCTTTCCCTTTTTTGCGGTATTCATGCATTTTTATCCCCGAACCCCTGCAAGGCTTTGATTCTTTGTTCTAGTCTCCCTTTTCACATAACCCATAAATGAAGTGAGTCTGTGATGCCTTTGAAAATTGACCTGTATTGCTTCTCAGACACGTTGTGTCTTGTTGCTTCGCTTCAGCCTTTCCTCAGACGCCCATTGTGTGCTTCTCCCTCTAGTTAAACAGCATGTAGGCCACTGGTGACATGCATGTATGTATAAACTCTGCATCTTTTGAGGAGATGTCTTTGAAAGTGAACAAAACCTAAAACCACAGTGCCCTTGAGCATAGTAGATGTCTGTAAATGTCAGTCGTATTGTTTGTTTAGGTGTCAACTTAATGTGAATGGGTTTAAATTGACTTTCATGTTTACTGCCTTTTCAAATTTTCTATTGTCCTTTTGTCTGTAATGGGTTTTTCTGTAGTTCAGGATGTCTTTGAAAGTTGCATAAGGAATATTTGGCAAGTTTAGATAACATCTGAAGTTATACTTTCATGATCCCTCTTGCAAGATCATTTCACACTTGCCATTCGTTTCGTGACTGTCATCGCCTTTAGCCTTCAATACAACTTCCTGCAATCGCCATTAGTTCTGTCCTCATTCTGCAGAGGTCTTTACTTGGTTAGCGCTAATCTGAATCCTACTCGACTCATTCACCTGTGCCACACTTTGCGCTAAACCCTTCATTTAAGATGAAAAGATTAAATGACTTTTGCCCTTTGAAGTGCATGAAGGATAGTGAGGATCACTTTTTAAAGCCCTTACTAATCAATACAAGCCGCCTCCATTATCCCGTAATCCTGGCATTGCCTTTGTAAATGCCTCTCTAGACACTCTTGGTATTCAGTGAAAAGAAACCCAGGTTGTAGGGCTACCACGGCATCATGTGGGTTTGGCTTTTGCAGCCAAAATTCAGAGAGGGGTAATACAAGAGTTTTTCGTCTGGTCTAGTCAAAATTCATTGCCTTTGAATACATAGTTGCACCTTAGTGTTCGGTCCACAAGTAACAGAATTGATAGCTAAAATGGTGCGGAGTAGATATTTTTGCATTGATTTTGTTTGCTTTATTTGCATTTGTACTTTTGTTAAATTCATGCTTTTTCTTTTTAGGTGAACTCAAGGAGGCTAGAATGCTCTGGGCATGATCTGTCTAGAGCATCCAGTGCCAAAGAACAAGAAGCCACCTTCACCAAGTCCAAAACCCAGAATCTTTTCTGCACAGGATCAGGAGATAAGGGCTCAGAGAGGGTAGAGAAGGGGCAAAGAGGTGTTGGGCAGGGGGCTGCTGGTGCATGTGAGGGCAGTGCACATCCCTTGCTGGAGAGTGGAAGCCCACCTCGCCCATGCCGTCCCCTGCCCAACCCAGTCTCACCACCCTCTGCAATGGTGACATGAGCACATACCTTATGGAGAAGCCCAATTTCAACCCATCTATTTTGTCTCTTTGGAAAAAACATACAATAGACTTGTAAATAGAGGACTGTGTCTATCCTGATTGGTGTGGTTGTAAGGTGATGATGCTGATGTGTGGACGTGTGAGACGGCTCTTCCGTCAGCTCACGCTGCAGACCAGCCTGCTGCTGCTCTTCATTTTCTGCATGGTCAGTGTCCTCATCTCAGCCTATTTCTTGTATGGCGTTAAACGAGAGCTCGAACCCGCAGGAGTTGGAGGTGTGGTGGTCCCAGAAGAAGGTACTGCTGATTGGGAAGATCCCCGGGCGACTCCTTCCCCTCCGTCAGCAAGGGTGCTGCCAGCCAGAACCGCCAAGCCAGCAGACATGTCTCGAACTGACCCTGTGGTTCTGCTGTTCGTGGAGAGCTTGTATTCCCAGTTGGGCCAGGACATCGTGGCCATCTTGGAATCTGGGCGATTTCGATACCAGACCGAGATCGCACCTGGGAAGGGCGATATGCCCACACTCACAGACAAGAACCGGGGTCGATTTACACTTGTCATCTACGAGAACATTCTTAAGTATGTCAACCTGGATGCCTGGAATAGAGAGTTGCTGGACAAGTACTGTGTGGAGTATGGCGTTGGCATCATCGGCTTTTTCAAGGTGAGCCATTTGTGTTGTACAGCTTGACCTTTCACAGCAAATAGTGTCACTAATGGGTGTTAATGTCTCTCTTAATTCCAGTGGGTCAATCACCTTGCTCTAAACGATTTTACAACTGACATTTCACAGTCTGATTCAGATGTTAGCTTGCAGAAATATTGCCAACAGAGGGAGGTTGGGGCATTATGCTAAACATTGCAGTAATAGCACATTACTGAACAAGAATGTCCTTGTTGATTGGCTCTTGTTCTATGGGGGAGCTGCTCTTCAAAATCAGTCCGATTAAATAATCGACACTAGAGTCTGCACATTTGACTATTACTCATTGCTGCCTGTCATTGCCAGCTTGTAAACCTCCTCTCCCAGTTCTAATGTATTGTTTGCCTATGGCAGGCCCGCTTTTATTACCCTTACGAGCTTGAGTGCGGCACACTAATTGTTAGTGGAGGTTAACCCAGTTGATGAGACTGTTAGAGTCTCGCTTGCCTGCAGCAGAAGGGCGAGGACATCAACACGTCTTAAAAGGAACCGCATGAAATTTGCGCTTGTTAATTTTTATTGACTCAGGCTGCTCCGATTCTCCTCAAAGCTGTTTTACCCCAGGCTCTTCTGTTACACACACTAACAGGAGCAGTTCAATCCCTGATTGGTTGGAAATGCTGTTTTCTTGTCCAGGCAGTTAACATCCTTGCCTTGCTGGATTTCATTGATTGAGAGCCTTGAGCGTGTCTGATAACAGACCCTGAAGGTACATGGTTCAGCAGACCAAACCTTTTTGTCCTCTTGAGTGAAGAAGCACTACCTCCAGTTCATTCCAGTAATGGAACATGCATAATTACCTTCACATCAAGACTTGACTTGCACCTGTCAATGCCAAATGCATTTATCTCCCAAGAGTTGCACAAAGAAGCATCACAGTGGACACCAGCAGTTCTTTTAGTTATGCTTGCATGCATCAACAGGTTCAAGCTCTTGTTTGCCCTCATATTAGTCTTCTAACCTAATCCATGGACTCCATAGAGTCAATGTATAATTGGAATAAACCCTTATGTTTTCCTAACCAGCACTTGAGTTGGTATAATCTCTAGGGGCCATATTAATTCTCCAGCCTCCAACTAAACTCACTAGCTCTGTTCTAAAACATAGTGAGTTGCCTACCAATACTACCTAGCATTTTAAGGCATAAGTTGCCTGACGTGAAGGCTGCTACTTTCTTTTTGGTAAACGAAGGTAAGCCACCTTCTCGTAACTAATTTATAGCTGCTTCACATGTATCATTTGTGAAAGCGCAAACTACAGCTCAGTTTCATGGTGGGCAAGTCAAGAGATTTTGATTTTAAGTATGCTCATTTCATTTAGTGCCAAAGATTATTGATAAACTTAATTGACTGTTTACCCAATATTTGTTTGCTGTATTTTACTTTATTTACTGTTAGAGAAGTGTATTGTTAGCTTAGCAACATGCTAACATCAAACTCCTAAAATTAATTTCTGCTTAGAGTTACTACCTGTGCTGAGTCACTTATGAATTTTTGAAGTGCCTCCCTTAGAAAGCAGTTGCCTATGTAGGCAGTAGCCAACAAGCTGGGCTGCAATTCTTTAACAGCTTTTTTGGGCTTGGACTAATTATCTAACATGGTTCATGAATTGTTAAGTGTCAAAGTAAGTTAAATTCTGATAAGCTTCGAAGGAGCCTTTGGCTTGCAAGTGTTGCTGGAACAATAGAGACCGTAAAATGGGATTAGGGAGAGGCTCAGGGAAGATATTGATTAAGGCCACTGGTATGTGAAAATCTCCCATCCGTATTCTCCAAGTGCTGAGTGACATCACCACCCACTTGGTTCAATACGGGGGTGGGTTGATATATGACCACGATATGAGAAATTTTATTTCATGATATCTAAATTGTGTGTATGTGTGTGTATGTATATATATATATATATATATATATATATATATTACGATGGACATTTTGACAGCTGTGTGTGTATTTGACAATAAGGCGCAAGGAGAACTGATCACAGAACTGGGATCGCGCGGCCGAGAGAGCGTTTCTGTTGTGACATTCAGTGTGATTCTGCCTATCCTGCATCCACTTACTGCAAGTTAATCGATAACGAATTGTGATTGGATTGTAATTTTGTTCTACGACAAGCTTAGTTACCTTTGATTAGGCTGTTCTCGCGTGACAGAACACTTCTACTACTCGCTCTGATCACCCAGTCATAAAGAAATTTTGAAATACGGGACAAAAATTTTTTTCTAAATAAGTCGGGACACTAAAAATAGAGCTGAAATATGGGACTGTCCCAGGAAAAATGGGACATCTGGTCACCCTAGACCACTGGTTCTCAACCCGCGGCCCGTCACGAATTCAAATGCGGCCCACCATGCTGAACACAATTTTTAAAAATTACTTTCAGTTTTACAATTCATTTTAGTTTTTACATTAATTTAAAAATTTACTAAATAAATAAAAGCTATATCCAAATGTTATGTAAAATAATTTTGTTTTTCATATATTATTTTCAGACATGAGCAGTACTCACATAGCCTAATTAACGTTACTAGGGATGCACTGATACCGATACTGGTCTCCTGTACTCGTACTCGTTAAAATGCCCCGATACCAAACGCCGATACCACACAGCATGTGATAAGCGCCATATTCAAATAAAGAAACACCGACAACAGAACAACAGACAGCAGAATGGAGTTAAGGATGTCTACTACGAAGTATATGTATGCAATGAATATAATGTTAAACATTCAGTATTAATGCCTGTATAGCTGATGTGCGCGAGCTGATAAACAAAGCACGCTGAGTGGATTGGGCGTGCGGCAGCGCAGATGCGCGAGCTTGTCGAGTGAATATACCTTTCTCACAGACATCACTGGAAAGTTTGTAGTTCGGGCGGATATGTAAAAAACAAGTAAGTAAAACAATGCACAAGTTACTTAACGTTAGGGAGAGAGAGAGCGCACACTTCTGTTGTGTGATCTTTGATGTTCACTCACTTAGCACACGCATCATTTGGATTAAAACGAAATCGTAAAAATAAAACCATTCATAGGGGCATAGTGCGGCCCGGTGGAAAAAAAGGTTGAGAACCACTGCCCTAGACAATGGTCATGTAAAAGAAAATTATGACTAACATAGGGCTGGGCGATATGGCCAAAAAAAATTATCATGATAACATTTTTCATATCAATCTATATTGATAATTATCATGATACATTTTAAATGTATTATTTATTTATTTAAAAGTTTAAGGGCAGATTTTTGCTCCTAAGTGAAAGTTGTAGAAAGAGCACTGTTAGCTGTGGTTTTAAACTACTCTTTATGGTCAAACACTTCACTTTTTTTAATTCTTTTCCAGTAATTTTTCCTCAACAAAATAAATATCTTAATAGAAAAATTAATGTCTTAGTTTTTCCATGTTCTAATGAGTGATATTGTTTCAAATCATGAAACAGATTTGTGTTGCCTGACTTTGATGACGAGTATGTTCAGCACAGTTTGCAGTGCAGGCTGCAATATTAATATTACTTTTTTGTCTTATAGAAATGTTTGAGTTCAGAGTAGTAGTAGTAATGTAACGATTACCGGTTTGACGATAAATCGTGATAAAATACCCCACGGTTAGTATTACCGTTTCATATTTTAATTATCACTATAACCGTATTCGATTACCGCGATTTTAACAACTGAGGATAAATAAATACTGTACTGCACAGGGCTCCAGAGTGCGACCAAATGGGCGCATTTTGCGATAATTTTTTCTGCCCGTGCGACTAAATTTTGTGTGCGGTCGCACTGGCGCGACCACCGCATTGTTTAACTCATAAACGCTGAATTTCTGTTGCATATGAGAAACATCAAAAGGCAAACGAAGCCGAAAGCATAACGAAACCGCGCTACTCGTTTGAACTGCGCAGCGCTTATAGAGTGTAGAGCCTGGTTTATACTCGCCGCGTCAGCAGGAGCGCGAAGCAAAAATGACGCGAATATTGAGGAAACGATGGATGGTTTTCATGCTGAAGTAAAGTAAAAGACCGCTTCTTAAACCAAAGGTGAACATGCTGGTATTCTTGTGGGGGGAAAAAACATGCAAGCACTGTCACCGACAGCAAGTTTAGTTTTACTTTTCTTTTTGTTTTCATTTTGAAAAGCTTATCTTTGCGGTTTACCTCACGTTATGCTATGGAGGCTCTCTTTTTTATTTATTTGATTCCTCAGTGTTTGCTAAACATTCTGTTATTTATTAGTCGATATATAATACAGCATGTGGTGTATGCCATGCCTCGTCTTATTCGTTTTTGTTAAACGTTTTGTAAGCTAGTTTGTCATTGTATCTTACTGTTTTATTGTTGTTATGCTTTTTAATTAAGAATAACAATGAATCCATCTTTTGTTTTAGTCTTAAAAAGT
>NW_015540909.1:490867-496583 GCF_001515605.1 Sinocyclocheilus anshuiensis
ATTTAGGCTATAATATTATAAATCAGGTTGGTTTGTATTGCTGACGTAATATGTAAATGATATGCGTGCGGCCCGCAAGACTTGCACTTGGACCATAGTGCGGCCCGGTGGAAAAAAAGGTTGAGAACCACTGCCCTAGACAATGGTCATGTAAAAGAAAATTATGACTAACATAGGGCTGGGCGATATGGCCAAAAAAAATTATCATGATAACATTTTTCATATCAATCTATATTGATAATTATCATGATACATTTTAAATGTATTATTTATTTATTTAAAAGTTTAAGGGCAGATTTTTGCTCCTAAGTGAAAGTTGTAGAAAGAGCACTGTTAGCTGTGGTTTTAAACTACTCTTTATGGTCAAACACTTCACTTTTTTTAATTCTTTTCCAGTAATTTTTCCTCAACAAAATAAATATCTTAATAGAAAAATTAATGTCTTAGTTTTTCCATGTTCTAATGAGTGATATTGTTTCAAATCATGAAACAGATTTGTGTTGCCTGACTTTGATGACGAGTATGTTCAGCACAGTTTGCAGTGCAGGCTGCAATATTAATATTACTTTTTTGTCTTATAGAAATGTTTGAGTTCAGAGTAGTAGTAGTAATGTAACGATTACCGGTTTGACGATAAATCGTGATAAAATACCCCACGGTTAGTATTACCGTTTCATATTTTAATTATCACTATAACCGTATTCGATTACCGCGATTTGAACAACTGAGGATAAATAAATACTGTACTGCACAGGGCTCCAGAGTGCGACCAAATGGGCGCAATTTGCGATCATTTGTTCTGCCCGTGCGACTAAATTTTGTGTGTGGTCGCACTGGCGCGACCACCGCATTGTTTAACTCATAAACGCTGAATTTCTGTTGCATATGAGAAACATCAAAAGGCAAACGAAGCCGAAAGCATAACGAAACCGCGCTACTCGTTTGAACTGCGCAGCGCTTATAGAGTGTAGAGCCTGGTTTATACTCTTTTGTTTTAGTCTTAAAAAGTTAAATATGTATAGATGTATGTAAGCAAGTCAGACAATTATCTTTTCTTGTAAAACGTGACACTAAGATCGCAAATTCGAAAGTGAAAGCATCCGAAGCCCGGCTTATAACATAGCTAAAGAGAAACTCCCTGTTCACAAAATTCAAATCACAAATAATACTGATGAAAAAGAAGGGGTTGAATGTTAACCACTTTCGTTTCCATATAACTATAAACTATGATAAAAGCTCATCAGCATGCATTGATTAATCCCTAAAAATAAAAATATTGCGACCAAATCATGTGCTGGTGTGACCAACTGAGAAAGTCGCAAAAGAGCGACCAGTGGGAAGAATGAGTCTGGAGCCCTGAAGCATAAAACACAGTTTTATTACATTAAATATTTGACATTTACATTAGATATTTGAACATGTTATTATATAAACTGTTGTCAGTCATGTTGTCATTTAAAATCCGGACATCATTGGCAATGTTATTGTTTTAGTTATGCAAACAAAAACTCATTTTAGTTGTTGTTTGTTGATTTTAAATGTAAAACTTGGTGAAATTATTTGTGTGTCAGTACTTTTTGAACATTTCCAGCACATTTTAATAATACCGTGATAATACAGATAACCGTGATCATTTCGGTCACTATAATCGTGATAAGAAATTTTCATACCATTACATCCCTAAGTAGTAGTAGTGTGACTTAAGATGCAAATTTAAATTTATCTTCATGATCAAAAATAGTAAAATCTTTAAAAATTGTAACAACCATTATTTTTATATGGTGAAATTGAATTATTCTGACTATTTGAGTTATATTAAAATTAACCATTGTTCTTCCATAGTAGCATACATTTTAGATCATGATAACCACAGTTAAAACCACAAATATATAGCACCTCAATACCATTGTACAATGAAACTATGGAACTGTTGTTTTTAGGTATTTGTATGAAAAACGGTAGCGTAAATACATTTAGTATAAATGCAAAAACACTATAGCTTAATCTCAAAATATACTGAAATTATATTCCATTACTCCTTCAATACATTAATCCATGTCTACATTAATCATATAATAAAATTAAATATGAATATCCCACATCTCTGACACAGTAACATGGTGCAGCTAGCATTACTACTGTAAATCCAAGGTAAATGATGGTGATTTGTTGGTTAAAAAAGCCTTCTGACTTTATCGTTGCGCACAGTGTTTCTCCTGTTTGTCAGCTGTTTCATCTGGCTTTAAACTAGTTTAAATCACCGAATCGTTTGCATTCTTCACTGAATTTAAGCATTTCACACTGGATTTCACAGTGCTGTTTAGTGCTTGCCTGACTGAGACTCATCAGCAAGTAAACGCATGTGCTCTACTGAGCTCGCGCTGCGCTGCCGTTTGAACTTTGAGTCGAGTGGATAAATGGTTTATGTGACATGCTTCAATTGAGTTGCACTGTTTTTTTCTTCTTTTGGCACATAAACATTATATCGAACATTTATCAAACTCTTCATATCTTATTATTGAGTAAAATTATAGCGCGATAATTATAGTTATCGTTTTATCACCCAGCCCTAGACTAACAGTATGAATGAATGAATCTGTGAATATTGCTCCTTTAATGTGGATTTTTATCTCTCTTCTTCCAACACTTCATGAAAGGCTAATGAGAACAGTTTGCAGAGCGCCCAGCTCAAGGGCTTTCCTCTCTTCCTCCACTCCAATCTGGGTTTACGGGACTGTAGCGTCAATCCCAAGTCTCCACTGCTGCTCATCACCAAGGCCCGGGAGGTGGAGCACGGTCCCTTACCTGGGGACGACTGGACGGTCTTTCAGTCTAACCATACCACCTATGAGCCTGTGCTGTTAGCTCGGGGACGGAGTACAGAGGCCAGTGGAGCTCCTGGACCCCTTCATGCGGCTGTGGTTCAGGATTTGGGTCTTCATGATGGCATCCAGCGGGTACTCTTTGGCAACAACCTGAACTTTTGGCTGCACAAACTGGTACTGGTGGACGCAGTGAGTTTCTTGACTGGCAAACGTCTCTCATTGGCTCTTGAGCGCTACATACTGGTGGATATCGATGACATCTTTGTTGGGAAGGAGGGCACAAGGATGAAGGTGTCTGATGTCAAGGTGAGAGCTGTTTTGTTTAAAAAAATGTTTCTGCAGTTTTTCTTTAATAAATGCCAAATGGTTTGCTAGTTTATCAGTTCTATCACATTTATATATTTTTAGTTTGACTCAAGTGTAGCTGTCTGAAGTCTGGGATTAAGGGCCATATAACCACACAGTATACATACACTTAAAACTAATGCTCTTCTCCACTTTTCTTTATCGTATTACTCTCTTGCCTGCTCCTTTTCTGCTTATCATTTCTGTGATCCAGATTTGCGCATAGAGAGAAAGCAGAGCTCAATAGTAAAAATGTAAGATAATTTCTGGCCAGTTGACTAATTTATGCTGCCCTATTGGCCACTATGTCATATGACAAGTTAATCACGTAGATGTTTTTGTGCTCTGAGAACGTTCTATGATCTACTGAACATTGTGAATTCTGCTAATTTAAATACATCAGTGTTGCTGAACTTGGATGAAGTTTTCTGAAATAGGTCAGAAAACAAAAAAATTCTGAATGATTTGTGATAGTCTTTGAGGCATCAGTGAAAAAATTAAAATAAATCACCAGTGCAGCGTATTTAATTATTTTGTAACAAACTTGTATGAATTTGTAGCTGTCAAATAGTTACATTTATAGCTGTGTAATTTCCATGCATTATTAGGATTTAAGTTTGACATTATTTTTACATAATTGACTAAAAATTATTCAAAATGTAAAAAGTTACATTTTTTTGCGTTGGGACCTGTGAAAATTATGACCTAATGACTGACTGGACCAGCATTTAAAACGAGGGATATATATACATTGAGGGAAAGAAGAGGCCATGAAAAAGGCATGGATGAAAACTCAGAAGAGGGATGCAATGCTAATCTGTCTGTAGCACCTCAGAAGCAGAACATTGAGAAACTGGTTTGTTAGATCCATATAATTCACCAAAAGTTTTCATGACGTGACAGCACTTTTCCTATCATCAGTTGTCTGTTTTTTCAATACTCCAACCTCTGCTGTTCTTTTTCCAAATATCTCCTCTTCTTTCCATTTCCCTTTTTTATTTTATAATTTTTTTTACGACTCGCTGTTCAAAGGGCATCCAAAGACTCGCCGCAAGCATGAATATTTCAAACGCAGTTTTCTGCATCCTCCTTGTGAATCTCTCATCTTCGGAGCGCCCCGATGCAGATGTTCAGCCGAGGGAAGGAATAGAAAGCAAACATAATCAAAGCCGTCTTGTCTGTCTGTGGACCTCTGTGCAGTTAAATATGAATCAGTCTTTTGATTGAGTCACACTGGAGAGACAGGCAGTCAAAAACAAGCGCAGTAAACAAATCAAATGAGAGGCAGATGCGGAGCTAAATCTGAGAGGGGTAATGAAGCAAACACAGGAGACGAACAGACAGCAGACATGCTTATGCTGTCCCTCTAGCACTGTGTTACCGCTGTGCTTGTGCGCATACGTGCGTTGGCGTACGTCTTTTGGCTATGTATCTCTTTTGTGTTCTCGTCTGTTGTCTGTGTGCTTTTTGAATGCGTTTTGTGTGTTTAAACAACTTTTATTACATTTCTAAACTCCGTTTCAAAGGCCCTACTGGAGACGCAGAACGAACTCCGAACCCACGTGCCCAATTTCACCTTCAACTTGGGATTCTCTGGAAAGTTCTTCCATGCTGGTAAGCAAATATCACATCGTTAGCTTAACAAAATGCTAACAGCATGCTGTTTTGGTATGTGTGAGCATCAGTTACTTATGAGCTTCTGTGATAGTTAGGATGTTGTTTTAGTAGGCAGCTTTTGCAATAGAGTCGAGATGTTTACCGTTTGTGTCCATGTAATTATATTTCAGGCACAGATGAGGAGGATCTTGGAGATGACCTGCTTCTGTCCTACAGTAAGGAGTTCTGGTGGTTCCCCCACATGTGGAGTCACATGCAGCCACATCTCTTCCACAACCAGTCCGTGCTGGCTGAACAAATGCTGCTCAACAGAAAGTTTGCAGAGGTGAGATAAAAGAATCAGAGAGATCTGAGTTTTGTTTTGTTTGTTTTTTTTGGATAAAACCCTTTTTGAAGTCGCTGGGGTATATTTGTAGCAATAGCCAAAAATACATTGTATGGGTCAAAATGATTGATTTTTCTTTTATGCCAAAAATCATTAGGATATTAAGTAAAGATCATGTTCCATGAAGATATTTTGTAAATTTCCTACTGTAAATATATTAAAACTTCATTTTTGATTAGTAATATGCATTGCTAAGAATTCATTTGGACAACTTTAAAGGTGATTTTCTCAATATTTAGATTTTTTTGCACTCTCAGATTCCAGATATTCAAATAGTTGTATCTCGGCCAAATATTGTCCTATCCTAACAATGTTCATTAGTGTACATCAATGGAAAGCTTATTTATTCAGCTTTCAGATGATGTATAAATCTCAATTTCGATAAATTGACCCTTATGACTGGTTTTGTGGTCCAGGGTCACATTTAGTCATTTAGCAGACGCTTTTATCCAAAGCGACCAACAAAGAAGAAGCAATCAGACCAACGAGAGAGCAACAATATACAAGTGCTGTGACAAGTCTCAGTTAGTCTAGCACAGTGCAC
>NW_015540909.1:497000-504370 GCF_001515605.1 Sinocyclocheilus anshuiensis
TATATATTAATTAGACTGAATAGGTAAGTGCTAGAATTAGGGCCTGAAGACCAGCTGCTCCTTTTATTTATTTTATGTCTGTAGTTAATATTTATAGCATTTTTTTTTACATTAGATTTATTTATCAGATAATACTTTGGAAGAAAAAGTTTATATATTTTATTTTACACTGTTCGGCTAAAAGAAAATTGTGATGTTTTGGTATTTTTTTATTATTCATTTTTTTTGCGCACCCATGCATATTTGAGCTTATATTGCCATCAAGCACTGTTTATGACTTTTTTTTGGTCTCTTTTTGTTGTAAAAGATTAGCAAGATATTGTAGGCAGTAGCTACCTCAGCAGTTTTTAAATGTACTTACTTCAAATTTAAAGTGTAATTCATTTTAAATTAACAAATAACATGCAAACCCACACAGTATGTGGCATCAAAGCACAATTTTACAACACAAAATTATCAAAAGCATTTTCTCATCACAAGGGATATATATACTATACTTTTAGTGCCTAGTAGAGGTATAGAGGAAGTTAGGATGAAGTTATGCACAATTAGTGGTTCATATGCTGAAGCACACTTTTTTGCTGTTTCCTTTCAGGAGCATGGCATTCCCACAAACATGGGTTATGCGGTGGCTCCCCATCACTCCGGAGTGTATCCCATCCATTTGCAGCTGTACGAGGCCTGGAAGAAAGTGTGGGGCATCAAAGTGACCAGTACAGAGGAGTATCCCCATCTCAAACCCGCACGCTTCCGCAGGGGCTTCATACACAGTGGCATCAGTGTAAGAACACCTTTAATGGGTAAAGTAAAGATAAAAAGTGGGAGAACCAGACTTGAACCTGTATCCTTGGGACAAACATGTTCCTAACATATGCATTGCCAATGCACTAAGGCTTTAGTTGTCCTCTATAAAAAAAACAGATGGCACATTTTTATTCAAACTGTAGCCTGTTCAGCTGTATGGTTAAACGATGGTATGTTGAATTCTTATTCCGGCTGGATTCAGTATGATAAACCCCAGGCTATTTTGTGTATGGTTTGAGCTTTGAATCCCAGTGGGGGGTTAAGGGCAAACTGTTTGTGAAAGTACAATTTTCTTTATTTTTTTATTTATTTTGTATCAACTGTGCATCGCTTCAGGGGACAACAGAGTATGACAAAAGCTCGGTGAATCATGACAGAGCAGTTTCTGTGTGCGTGTGAATGTAAGAATGTATGTGAACTTGCAACAATGGGGAGAAACAAAATCACCTTGAGAATTATGATTCTCAATCATAATATGTATATGTACAGCAGCTATGTTGTATATATTTTTTAAAATGCACACAAGGGCCATCTAACATTTCCTTATCCTGACATACAGTTATTATCCGTGGTTCATATCAGGGAAAGATGCTTATGAAGAAGCAAAGACAGTCGTCTCATCATGCATTATATACATGTATTATGTAAAGAATCCTTTCAGAATGAGGGATGGTTTACATTTAATGTAAACCATCTTCATTCTACCATCACTGGCTCTCAAATAAGATCATGTATGGGCCATGTTATTGGGGATGCTGTTTTCTTAGAGCAGAAGCATTCCAACTCGTTACATGTCAACGCTAGTGGATGTGCTCCAGTTATTGTACTTCATTTTTCAACACTGAGGTCAGACAGTCATTCATTTGCCACTCCAGTCTAAAATGACTCTCAAATGAGATTACGTATTATGGGTGACGAAATACATGTCTCTTTGTTTGCACATGTGGAGCTGTGAACACCAAAGCTAATTGGCCATATAACCAAAAACAAACATTTCTGCTTGGATGCTTTTTTTTTTTTTTCCAGCAAGTCTACAATGCTCCTTAACCATGTTAAAATCTCAGTAACAGACTTTTTTAAGTGGCTTATAGCTTCTATACAATTTCGAAATATGTGTAGATTGTGATTTTTTAAAAAAATGTTCTCATTTACTGTATATAAAATTGAATTTGATATGCCGTCACAGATGTGTGTATATATATATATGGCTCTTATGCTTTTTTTTGCCAAGGCAAAAACATTATTTTAAATAAAGTTATTACATTGTGAAAGGAAATGTCTTTGTTTTTCAGGTGCTGCCCAGACAGACCTGTGGTCTCTTTACTCACACCATCTTCTACAATGAGTATCCTGGAGGCTCTAAAGAGCTGGACAAACTCATAAATGGAGGAGAGCTTTTCCTAACTGTGCTTCTCAACCCAGTAAGTAGTGACACAGTGTATTGCACACACTGGTTTAGACATGATAAAGATTACAACTATGACTTTTGGGCCAAGATCTATTGTTTTTTGTTTTGAAGTAATTTCCGTTATTCACTGTAAATCGTCCTGTACACTGTAGCTCTCAAATCTTATTTGCAAATGTATTATTTGCAAACTTGCCGCATTTCTATGGAGGATTGGGAGTGCCATATTAATTATTAATCTTGAAAGGTGAAATTGAAGCTAAAAATGTATTTATTGATTGCATTTAATGAAAGTATTGAATATGTCACTTGCAATCCTTTATAGCTGTTAATATATCTTATATGATTTACAGTTAGATAATTCCTTTAAAGACTTTTTAAAATAATACGCAAATTTTGGTAATATATTGGTCATATATTTTGTAATTTTGTAATCTAACTTTGAAACTTTTCTTTTGTTAAAGTGCCCCTATTATGGGTAATGAAAGGTTAATATTTTGGTTTTGGGAGTCCCCAACAACAGGTTGACATGCATGCATGGCCAAAAAACACTTTTATTGCCTTATAATATGCATTTATTTTTACCTTACTTGCTCAACGACTCCCAAACGATTTGCTCGACGATTAATTTTTCCAAGCCCATCCTTTGCGTGACGCTAATCTGTGGTGATTGGTCCGATTGGTCTCATTTTCATTTCATCATGCCTGTAATGCCTGATAAAGCAGCATTTGTGAGTGCAGTGTTGCTTTGTGTACAGCGTTACCGGGGAAACCGCTATTTTACTGCTCCAAAAGCGACACCTAGTGGCAAAGAATGAATTTGCATTTTCATTCAGACCAACACAAAAAGACCAACAAGTGTGCTGGCAATGTGCTACTGTTTCGTGTTGACATCAACATGAAACGGCTTGGGATTCGTTTTAAAAACAACTGGTTTCAATGATTCAGAGTCCACTCTTTCTTTTGAGAGACAATAATTTTATACACGGTGCACTTTCAGATTTAAAACTTTGCAGAATGTGTTCATTCAGAGCTGTTACACACTGCATTAAAGGTAATTTCCAAAAATCCATAATAGGGGCACTTTAAACAGTATTAATTCTACATAATACATATGTATGCTACTATTCAAAATTAGTTTATTATTTATTTTTTATATAATACATTTTTTATTATAAATTTATTATAAATTGATAAAAAAGTGACAGTTAAGACAAGTATAATGTTACAAACAGTTTCCACGGTATTGCTAATAAAGGCTCTTCTTTGAACATTTTTATTAATCAAAATTAAATTTGTTTCCACAAAAATGTTTTTCAAAGTTAAGACATTTTTCTTGAGCACCAAATCAGCATATTAGAATGATTTTTGAAGGATCATGTGACACTGAAGACTGGAGTAATGGCTGTGGAAATACAGCTTGTTTTAAAAGTCAACTATTCATTAATCTAATAGGTTGAGTGCTTAATGACTTCTTACACTTTATTTTAAACCAGATCAGCATCTTCATGACCCACCTGTCCAACTACGGGAATGATCGTCTCGGCCTGTACACCTTCAAGAACCTGGTGAAGTTCATACAGATGTGGACCAACCTGAAACTGCAGACACTCCCGCCTGTACAGCTGGCGCAGAGATATTTCCAAATCTTCCCTGAGGAGAGGGACCCCATCTGGCAGGTAACAGAGGAGCTCTGTTGGGGGTCTGTACTGTCCAGGGATCATTATGGGAAACAAATACAACTCTATTTAGTGGGAGTGGATCAGCAAACGTCGAGAGTGTTGAGCGGTGGTGCCGTAATATGTGGCGAAAGGTTTCGTATGGCTGTCTGCACATTTACTCTAATGTACGAAGAGTGAAAATGGTTTTCCGTGTAGCCTGCCAGGAAATCAGAGAATGCCATTTTTGAAATTGGTTCCTATAATTCAGTTGAAAGTTGGAGGCAATGCAGAAGATCTGTCTTTCTCTCTGTATCTTTTCTCCCGCTCGCCCCATTTCAATTTATCCAGCTTCTTTATTTCTTCTTGTCTCACTCTTTCTAACTCACTTGTTTTGTTTCACCCTTAGAGAAAGAGAAAGTGGGAGCCTGAAAGCTCTAAATCCCTCTTTTGATCTCTCTCGTTTCCTGTCAAGGTTGAGGTCCCATCTTTTCTGTCGGCTCTCCAGCGTTCCACAGCTTGCCCTGCTCTGAATAATCTTCTTTCCTCTGCAGTTGTTTTCCCAAGAAATCTGCTAGCTGCTGTTACATGCAGAGGAAAGTTACAACAGAGGAAAGAGTTTAGTTTTTATTTTATACTTAATACAGCATGTCCATGGCTCTTTCCCAAAGTCCATTGAGCTGTTCTTCTGTGTTCATCCTACATGGGCAGCTATTTTCTAAGAGACATCACCTGCCACAGTGCTGGTAGATAAAACAAATTTATGATAGATAAGGCAAAATCGTGTCTTGGACTGAACATGAGACTCTCCTTATGATTGATTCCAGTGGGGTACACTGTATGTTGAACGTCACCTGACCAATCCAGAAAACAGAGAAAGTGTTAACAGCAGTATGAACTGATGGCGATTTCAGTGGACTTCAAGTAATGAGCTAACCTAGCTAGTTTTTTTTTTTTTTTGCCGTTTTATTCTATTTTAAAATCAGAATATCAGATATCAGCATATGTGAGGGGCATCGGTTATGATAATTTTTGGTATCTTCTTTGAAGGCATCTTAAGTAAAACGGCTCAATATTTGCCAAAGGCATTGTAAGTAGGGATGTAACGATTAACCGCGAAACGGTTGAAAATCGATTCAAATATGTGACGATTCAAATCGGTTGAGATGCTAAACAAATCGCGATTCAGTTAGGGGTAGGAGTTTATATGAATGTATGTCTGAGGGGAACTTACTGTCTTTAGAAAAGTTTAGATAGTATTTTTTCTTTTCACCTTGACTCTGTATAATGCATATTAAAGTTAATAAAGTGCAGCGCTGCTTTGTTTACAGCGGAAACCAAGGAAACGCTTTAAAACTGCTCATGTTGCATGCAGCATCTTTGTTTGGATCATGATTAAAATGGTTGCCTCTAATTTTAAATAGAAAGAGCACAGACAAAGCCTTATTTTGTTTATATGAAGAGATTTCTTTTATTTGTGTTATTTATTTGATTTAGGGCTTGTTTTAAAAATTCAATTTTGTTTTGTTATTTACATTTACATTATATTTAAATTTGTTATTTAGCAGACGCTTTTATCCAAAGCGACTTACAAATGAGGACAATAGAAGCAATCAAAACCAACAAAAGAAATCTCATTTTGTAAAAAAATAAATCATGAATAGAATCGAATTGAATCGTGAGCTGAGTGAATCGTTACATCCCTAATTGTAAGCCTAAATAGATTGTAGAACCATTGCCACCAATGGTCTCTACGATCAACTTAGTTTGATGCTTTTGAGAAACGCAGCCCTGATCCAGAAGCGATGTAACCTGTTTTACAGAATACAGATGTTTGTTGTGCATAAGAGAACCCCTGCAATACAGTGTGACGTTAGCATGCTGACCAAAACATTGACCAAAGCTTTGTGCCGTGCTGCTTATATATTTATCAAACAGTAAAAACCCCACTTCCAAAACAAGGCGTCTGTGGATGAGAGTCTGAAGCAAGGACTGGTGAGACAACATTTGTCCTGCACTCGTTTCACAGACGATGAGTAGAAGGAGAATTTTAGATTGACAGGACAGTCATTTATGACATTGTCATCACGCGTCATAACATCATTACACCATTTCAACGTCATTGCACGTACATGACTCTCCAGTTTCGGTTTTCTGATCTGATCAAGTGTTTACATGTCCTATCGAACAGATTAAAAACCACCGCTTACAATCAGAATTAAATTTCAGTCAGATTTGACCAATTTATTCTGATGGGACTTTTATTCAGATAGTTTTTTGACGAATTTATTGATGATTAGAAATTTTGCCCCATTTTTGGGTGAACTGTCCCTTTAAAGCCATGTTGCTGCTGCCATTTTCTTCCTGTGGCCTCAACCCATGCCTTGTTCTCTCATTGGCTGTCAGACTCTCATCGAGTCGGCTGACTTGTCCAGATATTTAGCATGCTAGATATTTGTTTGGCGTCGGCGAGATGTCAGGGAGCCTCTTTGATGCGTCGTTGAGTAGTTCACGCATAAAGACTGCTGAGCGCTGATCACACACTGATTTGCCCCCGATCACAGCCCGACCTGTCGGCAAGCTTGTTGACTTGCAAATCCGGCTTAAGATCCTGTAGTGTGAACTTGGTATTAGGGGCGACAGGAACGTAGTTGGGAACCACTACAGCATTTATTTGAAATATAGTTTTTTTTGTAACATAAATGTCTTTACTGTTTAATGTCCTTGCTAATTAAAGGAATTCATTTCTTTTAAAAACTAAAAAATCTTAGTTAACTTGCAATGTATTCTCGAATTGCCTTTTCCAAAATGAATAAATGTTATGCTGTCTTAAAAATAAGGAATCTTATAAGACAGGCCTTAAAGTGCTGTCTGTGTAGGCAGCTCACTAGGTTTCGGAACAGAGCTCATATTTACTGTTAGTATAAACTGTGACCCCATGAGTACATCAGTAATAAATGTTAATGTTAATTTAGTGTAATTATTCCTTTTAGCTCTGGCATGAGACTTTTTGGTCGTTAGGCGCCTAGCTGTTAATCTCATTAGGATGGACAGGTGTTGGATTGCTGGTGGTTTGCAGTCTTAATGCACCGTTTGACCATCTCGCATTTGTGCAAGATTTTAATTTAGAGACAAGGGTTAAAGCTATTAATTCATTACCACCGTTGCCAGCATCTTCAGCTGTGATGGATGAAGGGCTCAGAATGGCTGCTGCAGGACATCTTTCTCCTTCAAAGGAGATGCTTCAAAGCTCTTGACCGGGGTTGGTTTATGGTTTATGCATCTGATTTCTGTTTGGTTAATCCCATAAAACGGCCACCTCTGGGATGTTATTAGGGCAAGTTTAAAGGCTAAATCTGAATTAATCTAAAATCTTCTTGTTATTGGACGTTGCTGATGTGTTGTAAGATATTTGACATGCTTGAATAGTTTGTTTTAATTTGGCCGGATAACAGCCTCCCCTCCCCCCCCATAATGCAGTTTTCCTGCTGATATTAAATCCA
>NW_015540909.1:504557-514015 GCF_001515605.1 Sinocyclocheilus anshuiensis
CGCTCAGTCTACATCCAAATTCCTATATTTTCTGAGCACATACTGAACTTTTGGACATCCTACTATTTTGCCGTACCCTACATTTGAATATGCATAAAAAAATGAACATCTCGCCCTGGGTAATTTTGTAAAACAGTAAGTTTCTCATATTCATGCTGGCTTGGTGAATGAGAACAATTTTTCCAGCTTCTTTATAATTTCCTGCTGGTTATTGAGGCACAACGATTGACTCGCTGCAGTGTTTTTTATGGTGAATGTGCTCATTTTAGTGATATATGGGTAGTGCTTCACTTTAGCTCATTTCTTGCCCTTACAGGACCCCTGTGAGGACAAAAGACATAAAGACATCTGGTCTAAAGAGAAGACCTGTGACCGTTTCCCCAAGCTGCTTATCATTGGACCTCAGAAGACCGGTGAGTGTTGTGTGCTCAGCACACATCCACACAACGTGTGCACTTGCGCCATCTAGCTGTGTTGGCAAGATATGCTCTCTTTTAAAACCAGTTATAGCAAATTTCCATCTAGATCCAGTGTTATAAGTGTGCCTTCCAGCATATATCAGCCAATGTAATACTGTAGATTACAATATTACAATTTACTTTAGGAATTCCTATTCTTTTTCTAACTTTTTATTAAAATTGTAGTTATTATAGATCCCCCTTTTTTGAGTGGCTATTGTTTTGCTTGCCAGAATGTTACCAATAGTGGATATGTGGCAATTTTAAGATGATCAGACTTTGGATATTATCTGTCTGTCTATATATGTATGTGTGTGTGTGTGTGTGTGTGTGTGTATATATATATATATATATATATATATATACATACATAAATACATACATGCAAATTATACATAAAGCTGTCAAATGATTAAAAAAAATCTAATTCATTTACTTGATGTGCCTATTAATTAGTCAAATTAATCACACGTCAATTTAGGCTGAGAAATTACCCCAAAAGATAATTGAAAGTCATTATTGTGTTAAATGAGGGGAAAACATGTTGAATAGACATTACAAAAAGTAGCTTTAGAAAGAAATATTTTGATTCAACATAGAATTTATTACATATAAACTGTGTATTGTTCAGGTGGCATGAATGCATTTACACTGCAGTTAAAATTGCATTAATAATGATCTGAGAAAAACGGGGTTTTAAATAAGAATTAGTTGGTTTTAAGAAAAAATAAACTGAAAACTGAATAGTCTGAAATTTAAAAAAAAATTTAAAAAAATTTAAATAAAAATGAAATATACTGTAAATATTAAATATGAGCCACCAGTTTGTTGTGGCAAGTCACTGTTTTAATGAGTGAGTCATTCATTCAAATGTTCAAATTGCTGATTCATTCATAAACAAAGCAAGGGACCAAATCATTGGCGCTCTCAATTCATTGGCTCATCTCAGTAAATTTTTATAATCAGCTACAACTTTGTTGGTGTATTTATAAAAGTAATTTTTAGATGCAGGTATGGTCATCCAGTGCTCTTGAATCTTGAAAGTGTGCACAACAGCATTGGTGGGGTTTTATTTCCTTTATTTCCTTGGCTCATAGATGTATGCAGGCTTTCTACTGCAACCCTGGCTGCTCCTCAGTAAATGTGAATTCAGTTTTACAGCGTTGACTAATTAAACTTCTAAAGATGTCTTCAGGGAGCAATAGCCCACTCTAAGAGTGGGTAGAAAAATGGCTGTGTTAATCTTCTCAATAAAAGTTAGATTAGGGGGTTGGGCCTTAGACCAACGTTTATATATTTATTTTTATTTTTTGTACTGTTATTACTTCACTTCCTAGACTTGTATATTAGCTAGCATCATCGTTTCAGTAAACTTTCACTGAAACTTTTTCTTTGGCTCAAATTAAATCAGGTTTTATACTACATACTGTACTTCTATAGCTCAATAGCAGAATTTTAGGAGTCACAATGGAGTCAAGAAGTCTGAGACTACTAATGAAATAGTTTTATTATTATTGTTATTATATTTAAGGGATTTTTCTCAATTAAGTTTGTTTTTAAATTGTTTTGTTAAAAATTCTATAATCGACATATGCTGTCTTGTGTCTGTTCAGGAACTACTGCTCTCTATCTGTTCCTGGGCATGCATCCCGATTTGACCAGTAACTACCCCAGTAAGGAGACCTTTGAAGAAATCCAGTTCTTCAACAGTCGAAACTACCACAAAGGCATTGACTGGTATGTGGTTATATTGTGAAAGAAAATGTCTCCTTCATATGTTACCAGCTTCATGGGTTGCAGTCTCTTTGAAATCATGCATAATTTAGAGACCCCATAAAATAAAAAATAAATAAATAAAAAATTGCTTTGTCGTTTAGTCCATATATGTTAGTTTTGAGGTCATCTATATGCTAGTGTACACCTAAAACATTTAGCAGATTGAAAATCCATTCATACCAAGGACAATAACTATAACGTTTTTAATAATTGTTGTAATTTTGTGAGTAGTGAAATCCACAACACAACTATATTGATAATGTGACAGAGAAACAATATCGCTGCAGTCAGAACATTTTCTTCCAGCTGATGAACTATATTTTTATCATCAGCATTTAAAGTGGCAGACATCAAAATTGTGGCAAGTTCATATAATGAACAGGAAGTTTTTATGCATTGATTTGGAAGCCAGTATAGTTATCGTTACAGTTATTGTTCTTGGTGTTAAAAGGCCGTAACCTAAAATGTATGATCTAAATTACTGATTTAAAATACTGAATCACCTTTCACTCATGGGATGCATCTAAAACTGCTCTCTAGAATGAGAATGTCCTTTCCCCCTAAAACAACCCATTTCTGATGCGCCATAACTTACTATTTCTATAGGGAGTACATCAACATGGGCAAGAAAACCGCATGATTTCATGGGTTCTTTACAGTCGATAGCTCTTGTGAAGTACTGTGAATGTGAAAATCTGGCATGCTTTGAAGTTACGAGCATTAAGAGACATGGAGACTAATGTTCCCATGAGAGGAAGGCATTATGGGTCATTTCAAAACAGCACTGCCTTCACCACCAGCTCTTTCTTTCCATCATTCAGTAGTCTGAAATGTAACTAATAGAAAGCAGGTGTCTGATGCACATCATCAACCGCCTCTCTCTTCCTGCCTTTCTTTTTCTCTTTAATCAGTTTGCGGAAAAAATGTCGGAGGTTGATGGTTCATGTGGCGGTTCGTTCTCAAAAACAAGTGCTGGATACAATGCTGATTATAAAGAGAGAGGTGCATTTCACCAAACAGAGATAAACAATGGTGCAACAATAGTTAAAAATGTTTTTTTTTTTTACAGGTGTTGACACATGTCCACCATCTGTTTTCTTTCAAGAGTGTGGACCAAATTTAATGGACATTACAAAAAGTAGCTTTAGAAAGAAATATTTTGATTCAACATAGAATTTATTACATATAAACTGTGTATTGTTCAGGTGGCATGAATGCATTTACACTGCAGTTAAAATTGCATTAATAATGATCTGAGAAAAACGGGGTTTTAAATAAGAATTAGTTGGTTTTAAGAAAAAATAAACTGAATAGTGAAATTTCTGAAATTTAAAAAAAAATTTAAAAAAATTTAAATAAAAATGAAATATACTGTAAATATGAAATTAAAGCCACCAGTTTGTTGTGGCAAGTCACTGTTTTAATGAGTGAGTCATTCATTCAAATGTTCAAATTGCTGATTCATTCATAAACAAAGCAAGGGACCAAATCATTGGCGCTCTCAATTCATTGGCTCATCTCAGTAAATTTTTATAATCAGCTACAACTTTGTTGGTGTATTTATAAAAGTAATTTTTAGATGTGTATTTTTTTTTTTCTAAGTGTATTACTCAATTATGGGGGTGGATTAGTGCTGTGATTGACTTGCAACAGGTATGGTTTTTTTTTTCATCCAGTGCTCTTGAATCTTGAAAGTGTGCACAACAGCATTGGTGGGGTTTTATTTCCTTACAGGCTCAGGCTCATAGATGTATGCAGGCTTTCTACTGCAACCCTGGCTGCTCCTCAGTAAATGTGAATTCAGTTTTACAGCGTTGACTAATTAAACTTCTAAAGATGTCTTCAGGGAGCAATAGCCCACTCTAAGAGTGGGTAGAAAAATGGCTGTGTTAATCTTCTCAATAAAAGTTAGATTAGGGGGTTGGGCCTTAGACCAACGTTTATATATTTATTTTTATTTTTTGTACTGTTATTACTTCACTTCCTAGACTTGTATATTAGCTAGCATCATCGTTTCAGTAAACTTTCACTGAAACTTTTTCTTTGGCTCAAATTAAATCAGGTTTTATACTACATACTGTACTTCTATAGCTCAATAGCAGAATTTTAGGAGTCACAATGGAGTCAAGAAGTCTGAGACTACTAATGAAATAGTTTTATTATTATTGTTATTATATTTAAGGGATTTTTCTCAATTAAGTTTGTTTTTAAATTGTTTTGTTAAAAATTCTATAATCGACATATGCTGTCTTGTGTCTGTTCAGGAACTACTGCTCTCTATCTGTTCCTGGGCATGCATCCCGATTTGACCAGTAACTACCCCAGTAAGGAGACCTTTGAAGAAATCCAGTTCTTCAACAGTCGAAACTACCACAAAGGCATTGACTGGTATGTGGTTATATTGTGAAAGAAAATGTCTCCTTCATATGTTACCAGCTTCATGGGTTGCAGTCTCTTTGAAATCATGCATAATTTAGAGACCCCATAAAATAAAAAATAAATAAATAAAAAATTGCTTTGTCGTTTAGTCCATATATGTTAGTTTTGAGGTCATCTATATGCTAGTGTACACCTAAAACATTTAGCAGATTGAAAATCCATTCATACCAAGGACAATAACTATAACGTTTTTAATAATTGTTGTAATTTTGTGAGTAGTGAAATCCACAACACAACTATATTGATAATGTGACAGAGAAACAATATCGCTGCAGTCAGAACATTTTCTTCCAGCTGATGAACTATATTTTTATCATCAGCATTTAAAGTGGCAGACATCAAAATTGTGGCAAGTTCATATAATGAACAGGAAGTTTTTATGCATTGATTTGGAAGCCAGTATAGTTATCGTTACAGTTATTGTTCTTGGTGTTAAAAGGCCGTAACCTAAAATGTATGATCTAAATTACTGATTTAAAATACTGAATCACCTTTCACTCATGGGATGCATCTAAAACTGCTCTCTAGAATGAGAATGTCCTTTCCCCCTAAAACAACCCATTTCTGATGCGCCATAACTTACTATTTCTATAGGGAGTACATCAACATGGGCAAGAAAACCGCATGATTTCATGGGTTCTTTACAGTCGATAGCTCTTGTGAAGTACTGTGAATGTGAAAATCTGGCATGCTTTGAAGTTACGAGCATTAAGAGACATGGAGACTAATGTTCCCATGAGAGGAAGGCATTATGGGTCATTTCAAAACAGCACTGCCTTCACCACCAGCTCTTTCTTTCCATCATTCAGTAGTCTGAAATGTAACTAATAGAAAGCAGGTGTCTGATGCACATCATCAACCGCCTCTCTCTTCCTGCCTTTCTTTTTCTCTTTAATCAGTTTGCGGAAAAAATGTCGGAGGTTGATGGTTCATGTGGCGGTTCGTTCTCAAAAACAAGTGCTGGATACAATGCTGATTATAAAGAGAGAGGTGCATTTCACCAAACAGAGATAAACAATGGTGCAACAATAGTTAAAAATGTTTTTTTTTTTTACAGGTGTTGACACATGTCCACCATCTGTTTTCTTTCAAGAGTGTGGACCAAATTTAATGAAATGCTAATTGTTTGGCTTTTTTAATGCTAGGTACATGGAGTATTTCCCTCTACCCTCCAACACTAGCTCAGATTTCTACTTTGAGAAAAGTGCCAACTACTTCGACTCAGAGGTCGCGGCCCGGCGAGCAGCTGCTCTTCTGCCCAAAGCCAAAATCATCACCATTCTTATCAACCCGGCTGACAGAGCCTATTCCTGGTATCAGGTCAGTATCTAACTGCTCATGTGTCATCCAATCACATCCAGGGTCAGTCAAGGCCATGATGCCTGCTCTGGACAGAAGATTAGATCTGCAAATGGGAAAAATATGTTATTCGGAAGGAATTGTAAACATCATTGTTCTGCTGGGTCCGATAGGGCCCATGTTTTATACTTTTGCATGTGGCTTTTTAATTTTTCCCAAAAGCCTGTTTATGTTAGTCAAGGTAAGTAGTTTTTGCAGCAACAAGATGCTATTTTATTTCAAAAGAGCATGGAAAGTTATGTTTTCCATTATATAACATTTCAACTTCAACAGTGCTCTGAAAATGTACGGCCTATGAAAAATGATGTCTATGATAATGTGGACATTTCGATACTGTAACTCTATTTGGATGGTATAAAAATGATGTACACCCATACATTTAGCAGCTTATACAAATTATAAAGAAATTATGCTCATTCCTTCATGCAGGATTTCATTACTTCTGTGAATTTGGAGTGATTTGTAGCATGTATGGCCCACTTCAGGTCCCTCATAGAATTTCAGTTAAATTGAGATCTTGATTTTGACTTCTAAAACTTAAATTCTTTTTTCTGAAACATTCCTTTGTGGGTCTGCTTGCATGTGTTGATTCATTGTCATTGACAGTTTTTTTTTACAGATGGCTTCATGTTCATCTCAAGCATTATTTGATATAATTTGGAATTCATAGTTGCAGTTATGGTGGCAATATACTGCCTTTTATCTATTAACATCTGTAAAAATTTATTATCTGTATGTTCTAATACAGAAAAACAAAATACAGGGCATCTGCGTGTCCTTAAAAAGGCTTAAAATGTCATAATTTAAGGCCATGTCTTAAATATCTTTTTTACGAACATATATTATGTACCATATTAATCATGTGACTATTATGCTTCAAAAGTTTGTGATTTAAATATGAGCACTGCATGTTTAAAATCAAAAACACAGCACCTATTGTGCATTCTGTGGACTCACAATTTCAAGCTATATGATCTAACTATTAATGAATAATGAAAATGTACTTTTAATGGTTTTTATATTGTAGAGGTTGAGTCCTGGTGTATTTCAGGTTTTTTTTATATTTAAGAATCCCACATATAATTGAAAAATGCATAAAAATGCATTAAATCTTTTTTTCTGGTTATTATTGGTATGTTGGTTACACAATTATCTGTATGTGGCATTTAATTGAATATAAACTCTTCTTATCTCTGCTTACCCCATCACAGGAAAACTTTACCAGAGTACTCTACCCTGAAACAAAATGCACTTCATTGGGTTTACTTACTTTTTCACAGCACTGTATTTTATCATGAAATTGTAAATATTAATTGCCTGTTTTCCAGCACCAAAGGGCTCATGATGATCCTGTGGCTCAGAAATATACATTCCATGATGTCATCACTGCTGGGCGGGATGCGCCCATCAAACTGAGGGTCCTGCAGAGCCGTTGTCTAGTGCCCGGACTTTACGCCACACACCTACAGCGCTGGCTCACACACTGTCACCCCAGTCAGGTATATTGAGCTGAGTTCATGCGTGCCCATAGATGCACTGTGCAATTGAGGATGTTTCTATGATTTATATTAACCGGTTTGTTTCTTTTCAGATCCTGGTCCTGGATGGACAGATGCTGAGGACAGAACCAGCTTCAGTGATGGACAAAATCCAGAAGTTTCTAGGCCTGACAAACACGCTCAACTACCACAAGATTCTTGCGTAAGAAGCTTGTCCCCAAAAGTTTCTCTTTTATGATTGACAATTAGAAGTCATTAATATGCAATACATTATTGAGCACCTGGAGTGTTTGGTTTAGAGCTGCTTTGAAGTGTTTCACAGTAGTCTCCTCGTCCTGATGGACCCCCTTAGTCTGACAGGTACACAAGAGTGCTTGTTAATTCTCTGCCTTCTCTACCACCTCGTGTAAACTCTTTTTACTTTAGTCAACCCCTTCCACTTGTCTCTCTTTCTCTCTCTATCGGTCTCATTCTCTGTCTCGTGCTATACCATTTAAGCTCATAAGCAGTAACATCTGCCAGCCACATCTCCCACTGGACAATGAAGATGGTTTGTCCTGTGGCAGCCTCTCAGGAGGCCTTGCTGTGCACCATCTGTTTGTTATGTTCCCTTTTGATTAGGCTGATGTTGAAACATTGCCCTGTTTTTGCTGCCTGTCCTTCATTTTGTCCCTTCCTTCCTGCTGCAGGTTCGATCCGAAGAAGGGTTTCTGGTGCCAGCTGCTAGATGGAGGGAAGACCAAATGCCTGGGGAAGAGTAAAGGGAGGAGATATCCTGATATGGACGTTGATGTGAGATTATGATTCTGGTTCATATTCCTGTTTCAGTTAAAACATTCCTGACTTTTGGGGGTTGTTTGGCATTACAACTGGTGTTGGTAGACAAAGGGGAAAAGGAAGCTTGTTCAGACATTTTTGGTATATTTGACTCGAATCCCTTCAGTTTTCATAATCTCAGTAGCAAAAACTGCATGAAATCTGGTTAAACCCAGATTTTTAGCAATACACTGCCATTCAAAATGTTGGTCATATTTTTTTGTTTTTGAAAAAGGTTTCTAATGCTCATCATCACTGTATTTATTTATCAAAATACAATGAAAGCAATAATTTTGTGGGATTTTCATGTGATGGCAAACAGATTTTTTAGCAGCCATTACTTCAGTCTTCAGTGTCACATGATCTTTCAGAAATCATACTGTGCTGATTTGGTGCTCAGGAAACATTTCTTATTATTAAGACATCACTAACAGGTAAAGTAAATATAATGAAGTATAGTCTGATATTTTGCAAAATGCTCTTCAATAGACTTAATTTCTCTTGCAAATACGAGCTGTAGACACTGATGACTTGCCTGAGAACATAAATGAAATGCTATGTGACATTTTGTTTACAAGCTGTTTTAATCAGTCATTACTCCAGTCTTCAGTGACTGTGCTGATTTGGTGCTCAGGAAACATTTCTTATTATCAGTGTGGAAAACAGTTCCACGTGTATTTGATGAACACATTTATTTGAAATAGAATTATGTAAGAGTGTAAATGTCTTTACTGTGTCTTTGGTCAATTTAATGTGCCCTTGCTGAATTAAACAATTATTTCTATCATAGAAATGAGTCATATTGACTCCAAACTTTTAAACGCTATTCTAAATGGTCAAATGAGATTTTAATATAAAACAGAAAAAAACAATAACCCATAAAATCATTTAGCCTAACATCTACAATTTAATCATGTCTAGACAGTATTTCCTGTTGAATATTTAATTTTACTCCGAGATAGGTGCGTGTGTGTCCAAAGAAGTTTGTGTTTACATAAGTTTATATAATATGTGCGTATATTTATATATTTAAGAAGTATTTGCATGCGTGTGTGTGTGTGTGTGTGTATATATATATATATATATATATATATATATATATATATATATT